>NC_086118.1:52024686-52074686 GCF_963921235.1 Mobula hypostoma
TATTCACCTCGTCCTTCTCTCTTTTTCCATACCCCATTCCAGCTCCCCTCTCACCCCTTCTCCTCACCAGCCTATCACCTCCTCCTGCCCTTTTTCCTATAGTCCACTCTCCTCTCCTATCACATTCCTTCTTCTTCAGCCCCTTATCTCTTCCGCCTATCACCTCCCAGCTTCTGACTTCATCCCCCTCCCTCCTCCATGCACCTACCTTCCCCCTCGCCTGGCCTCACCTGTCACCTGCCAGCTTGTACTCCTCCCCCTCCCCCCACCTTCTTACTCTGGCCTCCCAGTGCCGACGAGGGGGTCGCAGCCCGAAACATCGACAGCCTATTCCTCTCCATAAGTGCTGCCTGACCTGCTGAGTTCCTCCAGCATTTTGCGTGTGTTACTCAGGGTTTCCAGCACCTGCAGAAGCTGTAATTGGGAGGAGTTCAGTTGCTGGCAGCAGACCGTGCTTATTTTGTACAATTCGCTCCTCACGCTGAGCCCCTGAGATTTATTATTACATTCTCTTCCTTTATGGTGACAATGTACATAGGGAATCTCCCATTCCTGTTGGTTTAATCACTCAGTTCTGTCTCTAAAGGTCCTAGCACTCTCTCTTCATGCCTCTTCCCTCCTCTCTGTGTATTTAAGATCATACACCAACACCCTCAATTTGTTTTACACCTCTTAATAACTCCTTGTGCCACTGGTAGCTTGGCCCCTTGGATAACCCTGTTTGTATAATCTTGTTCTCCGAACTTCCCCCCCCCAACCCCCAAAGTTGCTTTTTAAGGACATGTTTGCACTGAAGCAGATCCTTCTTTCGGGACACCTCTCGTGTTTCTTTGACCCTGTCTATTTTTACTGCAGGTTACTTGTTAACAGCGCCCTAATTAACGTGCTCAGCCTGCACGTCATTCCTTCAAAGTCCGCTCCACTTAACCTCAAGGCTTCAGTTTGCATCTAATTTTGCGTCTTCTTGACCTTTGTGTCAGTCTCCATCGTGTTCCATCTCTTGTTTGCCAGATACCAGATGCTCCTTCACTGCCTCATAATTAATTCATTCTGGCTTGTTACTTATTAATCCCTTGTCAGTTTTATCTTGTGTCTGTCCTGGATTCACTCAAGAAACTTGCAACTCTCAGCTGAGTGTGAAAATTAACATCTCTGGTTGTCCCTTCCTTGCCTTTATTCTGACACCTTCTATTTATTGACTTCACTGCCAGAGAGCCCGTTACAGATTGTGGAATTGTGCATCACGGGCTGGGATGCTGAATATTTTTGAGAGCATGGGCCCAAATTTGGAGAGTGAAAAAAAATTCATTATTGAGTCTCACAGCTATCTTGTCAATTCGTCTTCCCTCCCTATCGCTACTCCCTTTTCTCAGTTCCTCCGCCTGCACCGCATCTTTTCCCAGGATGAGGCTTTCCTTTCCGGAACATCAGAGATGTCTTCATTCTTCAAAGGACGGGATTTTCCTCCTCCACCATTAATGCTGACCACACCCACATCTCGTCTACTTCCCAGACATCTGCCCTCACCCTATCTTCCTGCTGGGGATAGAGTTCCTCTTGTCCTTACTTACTGTCCCGGGAGTCTCCACTCTCCACAGCTTCCGCCATCTTCAACGAGATCCTACCACCAAACCTATCTTTACTTACCCCCACCCTAATCTGTGCTTTCCACAGGGATCGCTCTCTCCATGACTCCCTGTCCATTTATCCCTCTGTACTGAGGTCCCTCTTGGCACTTACCCCTGCAAGCGGAAGAAATGCTACACCTGCCCATTCACCTCCTTCACCTCCATTCAGGGCCCCAAACCGCCCTTCCAGGTGAGGCAACACTTCACCTGTGAGTCTGTCGGGGTCATCTACTGTATCCGGTGCTCCCGGCGTGATCCCCTGTACATTGGTGAAACTCGGCAAAGATTGGGGGAAAGCTTTGTTGAACAGCTTCACTCGGTCTGCAGCAAGAAGGATTTCCTGGTGGCCAAGCATTTTACTTCCAATTCCCATTCTCATTCTGACATGTCCAAATGACCATAAGACACAGGGTTAAATTAGGCCATTTGGCCCATTGAGTCTGCTCGGTCATTTGATTATAGCTGATCATTTCCCTCTAAACCTCATCCTCCTGCCTTCTCCCCATAACCTTTCACACTCTGACTTATCAAGAATCTACCAACCTCTGCCTTAAATACACCCGATGACCTGACCTCCACAACGAATTTCACGGATTCATCACCCTCTGGCTAAAGAAATTCCTCCTCATCTCCATTCTAGACGGATTCCCTCTGTTCTCATCTGTGCCCTCTGGTCCTCAACTCCCCCACTATAGGAAACATCCTCTCCACATTCACTCTATCTAGGTCTTTCAATATTCAATAGGTTTCAATGAGATCCCCTCTCATTCTCCTAAATTCCAGCAAGTACAGGCCCAGTGCCATCACACACTGCTCATATGAAAAGCCTTTCATTACTGGAATCTTTTTTGTGAGCCTGCTTTGAACCCTCTCCAGTATCAGCACATCCCTTCTTAGATAACGGGCCCAGAACTGCTCACAATACTCCAAGTGAGGTCTTACCAGTGCCTTATAAAGCTTCAGCATCACATTCTTGTTTTTATATTCTAGTTCTCTCAAGATGAATGCTTCATTACAACTGACTCAACCTGCAAGTTAACCTTAGGGGAATCATGCACGAGGACTCTCAAGTCCCTTTGCACCTCTGATTTTTGAATTTTCTCTCCATTTAGAAAGTAGTCTACACTTTTATTTCTTCTACCAAAGTGCAGATCATACAGTTCCAGACACAACATTCCATTTGCCACTTCTTTGCCCTTTCTCCTAATCTGTCCAAATCCTTCTGCAGACTCCCTGTTTCCACCAACACTACCTGCCCCACCACCTATCTTCAGATCATCTGCAAACTTGGCCACAAAGCCATTAATTCTATCATCTAAATCGTTGATATAACGTAAAAAGGAGTGGTCCCAACACTGACCCCTGCAGAACATTACTGGTCACCGGTAGCTAACCAGAAAAGGATCCCTGTATTCCCACTCTTGCCTCCTGCTACTCAGCCAATCCTCTATCCATGCTGTCGTCGTCGTCGTGGCTATCCCTCGAGGTTGAGGATGATGGTCTTCGTTCTGTTGGTCTGTTTTTGGGCTCTCAAGTGGCTTTTGAGTCCAAAATTCCGAGAGCAATGCCGTCTGGAGCTATGCTCCTGGTAGGGTCACCCATGGCGGTAAGGTCGAGGGTGAGGTCCCTGACAAAGAACAATCCAACCAAGACCTTAACGGTGGAACAGGCGGACAAAGTTACTTCAAACTCAACGGCTGTGAGGGCGGATGAAGGCTGCAACAAATCCATCAGCTCCCATCGTCATGGTTTCTATGCCATTGGAATCAATTGGTTGATTTGTGAAGTATCGTGTGCTTCTTGGAGTGCAACATCAAGTACACGTTAAACAAATACACGCACAGGCATCTTCACTCTGTGGGCCACTTCTTCAAGATCCATGCTGGTATCTTTATTGTAATACCATGGACTCTTATCTTGCTAAGCAGCCTCAGATGTGGCACCTTGTCAAAGGCCTTCTGAAAATCCAAATAAACAACATCCACTGATTCTCCTTTGTCTATCCTGTCTGTTATTTCCTCAAAGAATTCCAACAGATTTGTCTGGCAAAGTTTTTCCCTAAGGAAGCCATGCTGACTTTGGCCTATTTTATCATGTGCCTCCATGTACCTCGATACCACACCCTCAACAATTGACTCCAACATCTGACTAACCACAGAGCTCAGGCTAAATGTTGGTCCACGGCCTCTTCTACTACCGTGATGAGGCCACTCTCAGGTTGGAGGAACAACAGCTCATATTCCGTCTGGGTAGCCTCCAACCTGATAGAGTGAACATCGACTTCTCTAACTTCCGCTAGGCCCCACCTCCCCCTTCTCTCTTTTCCATTCCCCATACTGGTTCCCCACTCACCTCTTCTCTTCTTCTCACCTACCCATCATCTCCCTGTGGTGCCCCTCCTTTCCCCTTCTCCCATGATCGATTGTCCTCTCCAATCAGATTCCGTCTTCTTCAGTCCTTTTCCTTTTCCACCTATCCTCTCCACCCCCCTCACCCACACCCAGTGACCTTCCCCCTCACCTATCAGCTACTAACTTGTACTCCTTCCCCTCCACCCAACATCTTATTCTGGTGTCTTCCCCCTTCCTCTCCAGTCCTGATGAAGGGTCTTGGCCCGAAACATCGACTGTTTAATCCTTTCCATAGACGCTGCCTGACCTGCTGAGTTTCTCAGCATTTTGTGTGTGTTACTCTGAATCTCCAGCATCTGCAATAATTATGGACATTTTTTAAAGGGAAAGAGATTAATTCTATTGCTTATTTACATGTGTTCATTGTTTAAATATTAATAAAACTAGAACAGGCACCGGTTGCCGCAGGTAGCTGTGGAGACCAAGTCTTGATGTATATTTAAGGCAGAGGTTGATAGGTTCTTGATTGGTCAGGGCATGAAGGGATATGGGGAGGAGGCAGGAGATTGGGGCTGAAAGAAAAAATAGATCAGTCATGATGAAATAGTGGAGCAGACTCAATGGGCCAAATAGCCTAATTCTGCTCCTATATCTTATGGATTTAAAGAAATGAAGAATTTTGGAGAACCTGTTCTAAAATTACACTGGACAACAATTTTTTTTGAAAATGTTGCTACTTCAGAATTTTTAAAAAATTTGTGATTGAAGCTGAACACATATTTAATTACAGACTACTTGTATCACGTAGGAATTTAGAGATACAAGAAATTAACGTTTATTGAATACAAAGCATTTAACTGCATAATAGAGCTGACACTTTGTAATAGTTCAGCTAAGCTAAAAATGTTGTGTTGATGATTTTCATTTGTACTTAGTGTCTGAGGCTTCTTGCTTAAGTGTCCAACAATAATCGGGCAGCATTGATGGATTCCAGTTGCCCTGATACCGTTTCTCCATGGCCGCAATGACCTGGTGAAACCTTTCACCATGCTCGTCACTGACAGCGCCAAGATTTGCAGGGGAAAAGTCTAAACAGAAATGCAGATAATGAATCTTTAGTGACATGTTGCACTTCATGGTTTTGTGTGCTTGAAGCATATTGTCAACCAACTACACATCATTTGGCGCTCTGTTGTTGCCAAGAAAATTTTCAACAAAGTGCTTGAATGCCTTCCATGCAATTTTTTCCAGTCCTACTAGAAGTTCTTCGAATTGCCTGTCATCGATGACTTGTTTGATTTGTGGACCAACAAAAATGCCTTCCTTAATCTTGGCATCGGCTATTCTGACTTGAATTATGATTTGAAATAACAAATATAGGTGCTATAAAAAAAATGGTGCTTGATAAGGAAATTTCATGGTGATTTTCATGATCAGCAGCCCAAAATCCACAAGATACATGCAAAAGTACTCGGGAAGCAAAATCTTTGTTGTCCAGTGTTACTAATATTAATTAGGCAATTGAAAAATGTCGTAATTTCTATATATGGTGGCGTAGTAGTTTAAAATAGTGTTTTAGAGCACCAGCTGTAAGACTGCACTCAATTTGCACCATGGTTTACAAGGAGTTCATATGTTCTCTCCGTAACCACGTGTGTTTCCTTTGGGAACTCTGCTTTCCTCCCACATTCCAAAGTCCTACGAGTTAGCTCCACTATGTTGTGGGAATGCTAACTTGATGCCAGGAGCACAGTGATATTCGCGGGCTGCCCCCAGCACAGCCTTGACACAAAACGCCGTATTTCATAGTATGGTTTGATAGTAGGCGACAAATCAAAGTAATCTCTTAAAAATGGTATTGTTGTTGTAACTGCTTACTATCCAAATGCTGATGTGCACACCAGGTCGGCGAGGATCTCAAAATGTATCATACAACATCACGTGTTCTTTCATCTGTCTAGCTGGCGCCAGGCCAGCATAGGACGTTTCCTGGGACAGCATCTCACTGCTCTGGGGTTGTAAGAAGAATCATTCACTGCTTCATTTGGCAGCGAAGATAATCATTAGCTATCTTTTTATCATGGGTAGGGTTTAAAGAATTGAGGGGCGGCACTGCCCCGTGCCACGTGCCAACAGTATGTTTGCACCTGCCCTCCTGGGCACATGGGCCATAGGTTCACCAACCCTGCTCATGGGGAACTGGCACAAGAGAGGACGACAGTGATCGGCCACACTTACATTGAGCGGCGGGGCAGGTTGGAAGGAACAAGGGGCTTTCTTCTCCTGTTTCCTTGGGTTTTTTGTCTCCCTTTCTCATTACCCTGGCACCTCGTTATTTCTTGCGTCTGCCCAGTCAACTCCTGTTTGATTCTTTTGGCCACTTCCACCACGGGGCACCTTGCAGTGGTCAGTGATTGCCTGCTCACCCCTTTCGGATGGTCAATGGTGTTGGATTGGAGCATAGAATCATTTTTCTAGTATTTTCCTTGTAGTCTAACTTTCCTATACTTATAATATTTATATAATCACCCATATGTGTAATTGTTTAGTAAATTTTCAAGCAGTTGTAGTACGTTTAATTCTGTATATTTTAGAAGCTTCTCAGATTTTTGCAGCAGGTGTCACACCACTTGAACCTGGGTATTTCATAGGGAAATTGTTGAATGTTGTTTACCTCTCGTCAGAGTGTGAGACAACCATGACTTATAGTTCTGTAGCAAATGGCAGTCAGTGGAGGATAATGATGTGTAAATCTTGTGCGTAATAAAATGATCTCAGGCCCTGGGTCTGATTGTCTGAGGGGTTACCCACTATCTTCACTCTGGCTGGATATAACAGTTTCAATAAGTGCAGATCTAAATTCTGCCCAATCTAATGACTACTTCACGCTGATCTAGAAAGGAACAAGAGGGAAAGGGGAATAAACTTTCTCTCGCAATGCATGTCTGGTGGAAAGATGGAGATATGTCTGGTCACAGCTCTCAGTGACTGGGAGAGGGTGTGGGTGGGATGAGGACACACGACAGGTCCAACAAGCTCACACTTCACAACTCATTCTCTGCTTCATGAAATGATGTCATTAGAATCACTGGCACGGAAGCCAACCCTTCTGCCCACTTCCTCCATGCTGTTCAAATTGCTTCACTGAGCTACCCCATTGGTCTGCATTCGGCCCACATCCCTCTAAAACCCAGGGTCCTCAGACCCCTCAGTCAACGGGAAGGGCCCACAGCATGAAAACCCTCCCCTACATACCCGCCTGAGTGTCTTTCAGACAGCATAATTATACTGACTTTACTGGCAGCTCGCTTCGTATTCTCAGCACCCTCTGTGTGGAAATTGGTCCTTCATGTCCATTTTAAATCTCTTCCCCCTCCCAATTTGAACCTTCACCCTCCAGTTTAGGATTCCACACCCTAGGCCCATCCATCTTATCCTCTATAAGGTCATCGTTCAGCCTCCAACGCTCCAGGAAAAACATTCCTGACCATCTGGCCTTCCCCTAAAACTGAAACCTTGTAGACGCAGTCACCCCCTCATAAATCCTTTTTGTGCTCTTTCTGGTTTTCGTGATACCCCTCCTGTAGCAGAGGGACTGGAAATGTACCCAGTACTCCAAATGCTGCAACTTTCCTTTCTTCCCTTCTCTCTCACGTGTCTTCCAAGGCTCCCTGTGAAGGTGGACTTGGTAAGGTCCTTGTAAGTGCCCAGAATCAGAATTGGCTTTGTTATCACTGACATACATCCTGAAATTTGTTGTTTCACAGCAGCAGTAACAGTGCAGTGCATAAAATATTATTATAATTGCAATAAAAATATTATTATAAGTTGCAATAAAAATATTTTGAAGTAAATAGGAGAGAAAAGTACTGAGGACGTGCCCATGGGTTCAGGGTCTGTTCAGAAATCTGACGGCGGAGGCGAGGAAGCTGTTCCTAAATTATTGAGGGTGTTTTCAGGGTCCTGTACCTCCTCCCTGATGGTAGCAATGAGAAGGGGGCACGTCCTGGGTGATGGGGACCCTTAAAGATGGATGCTGCCCTTTAGAGGCATTGTCTTTTGAAGATTTTCTTGATGGTGAGGAGACTAACACCCACAATGGAGCTGGCTAAATTTACAACCCTCTGCAGCTTTTTCTGACCCTGTGCGGTGGTCTCTCCGTACCGGGTGGTGATGCAACCAGTTGGAATGCTGTGCACAGTCCACCTGTAGAAATTTACTGGGGTCTTTGGTGACGTACCAAATCTCCTCAAAATCCTAATGAAGTCTAGCCGCTGGTGTGCCTTCTTTGTAATCGCATCAATATTTTCAGCCCAGAATAGACCCTCAGAGATGTTGACATCTAGGAACGTGAAACTGCCCACCTTTCCACTGCTGAGATCTTGGTGAGGACTAGTCTGTCCCTTCGACTGCCCGTTCCTGAAGTTCACAGTCAACTCCTTGGTCTTACTGATGTTAAGTGCAAGGTGGGTGTTGTGACACCACTCAATCAGCTGATCTGTCTCGCTCCTGTACGCCTCCTCACTGTCTGAAATTCTGTTGGTAACACTTGTGTCGTTGGCAAATTTATAGATGACATTCGAGCTGTGCCTTGGCACACGGTCGTGGGTGTAGAGAGAGTAGAGTGCGATAGTCATGAGTGGAGTGTATGGAATTGTCACAGTGACGTGGGCACAGCCCATCCTTTGCTGATGGTGGAGTGGTCTGAACCTCCTTCCTGGTTGCCCCTGGTATTGGCTGCAGCCCAAGTTTGCCTGTGATTGCCGGTTGACTGACTCCCAGTCTTTGTTGCAGGAGTTTGCTCGGATCACCCGCACCCCCTCGGCGTCTCCGCCTGAGCACTGACCGCCCCTGGAGCTCCCGGACGCACCCATGGTTCTTGGCAGCACTGCACAGGCATGTCACAAGCTCGATTCCTCATCCTCCTCGTAGCACTGTCCATGAACTTCCAGGTAAGGAAGTCGAGGCTGCCCCTGCCCTCCGCGAGCTGGTGCGTGACTGTGGCTGGGGTGGTGGTGGGAGAGAGAAGCTGCTCTCTTTCTCTCATTCTGATTGCGCTCCCTGAACCAACCACCCTAGGGAGCAGCGACTGGGACCTCCCATCAGTAACACCCAGTGCCCCACACGTCCCACGAACTGCCTCCCATAACCCAAGGCGGCGTCATTGAGCCATAGAAAGCCAAAGCATGTATATGGCAGTATATACTGCCCTGAGATTCATTTTCATACTGAAAATCAAGCTATACAATAGAATTTATGAAAAACTATAAGTAACAAAGATTAACAAATGCCAATGTGCAAAAGAAAGCAAACTATTTCAACACTTATGGACTCACTTTCAAAGTCTCTTTATTTCATGTTCTCGATATTTATTGCTTATTTATTATTACTATTTTTTATTTTGTATTTGCAGTTTGTTGTCTTTTGCACACTGGTTGTTTGTCCTTCCTGTTGGGTGTGGGCTTTCACTGATTCTTGGATTTGCTGAGCATACCACGAGTAAATGAATCTCAGGCTTGTATATGGTGACGTGTACGTATTTTGATTATAAATTTACCTTGAACTGTGAACTTTAAAACTGCAAATAAAATATCAGCACTGAGAGTGTGAGTTGTAAAGAGTCCTTGAACGTGAGTTGAAGGTTGTGGAATCAGTTCAGCGTTGAGGTGAGTGAAGTTATCCACGCTGGTTCAGGAACTGATGGTTGAGGGGTCATAAGTAACTTCTCATCCTTTTTCTCCTGTTCTGATGAAGGGTCTCAGCCTGGAACGTCGACTGTCTATTCTTTTCCATAGATGCTACCGGGCCTGTTGATTTTCTCCAGCATTTTGTGTGTGTTGCTTGGATTTCCAGAGTCTGCAGATTTTCTCTTGTCTGTAACTGTTGCTGAACATGGTGGTTTGGGACCTAAGGGTTCTGTGCTTCCTGCTCGATGGTAGTAGTGAGAAGGGGGCACGGCTTGGATGGTGGACGATGCCTTACCGTGGCAGCATCCTTGTAGATGTGCTCAATGGTGGGGAGGGCTTTGCCTGTGATGGACTGGGCTGTGGCCACCACCTTCTGTAGACTTTTCCATTAAGAGACATGGGTGCTTCCATACCAGGCCAAGATGCATCCAGTCAGGACGCTCTCACTGTGCGTCTGTAGAAGTTTGTCAAAGTTTTAGATGACATGCCAAATCTGCGCAGGCTTCCAAGAAAGTAGAGATGCTGTTGACTTCTTTGTGATGGTAATTACATGCTGGTCCCAGGACACATCCTCTGACATGCTAACACCAGGAGACATAAAGTTACAGACACTGAAACGTAGTAGCAGGCCCTTCGGCCCATCCTGTCCATTCTGACCCATCTCATCCCCAGCTGTAGTAATCCCATTCGCTTGCTCTTGGTAATTGACAAGGCAGTGAACCCCATGCATTCAGTGAGATAGCGAGGGTGTGCTTGGTGGAAACCCAACTCACTGTGCATTGGATTTGGTGGGCTGGCCCTCTCAGAGTGGTACTTTGTTAGGGCTAATGATTCAAGGTCATTGGTTTGTTATCGTACTGAGATACAGTGAAAAGCTTTATCATAAACTCAAGAGACGCTGGAAATCCAGAACAGCACACACAAGATGCTGGAGGAACTCAGCAGGTCAGGTAGCATCAATAATGATGAATTAACAGTCAATATTTCAGGCCCAAACCCATCATCAGTGAAAAGTATTGTCTGTATGCTTTTCAGACAGATCATTCTATGCATAAGTACTTTGGTGTAGTACAAAAGCAAATCAATAACAGACGACAAAAAATTAAATGCCTTGTGATGCTCCAGAGGCCTTCTAAATGTTGCAAGAGCCCCTGCCTCTGTTGCCTTCTCAGGCAGTGTGTTCCAGGTTCTGGCAGGAAAAAAATCATCCTCAAATCCTTCTTAAGTCTCTCCTCACTTCACCTGTGAGTCGGCTGGGGTGATATACTGCGTCCAGTGCTCCCGATGAGGCCTTCTATATGTTGGCGAGACCCAACGCAGGCTGGGAGACTGTTTCGCTGAACACCTACACTCTGTCCGCCAGAGAAAGCAGGATCTCCCAGTGGCCACACATCTTAATTCCACATCCCATTCCCATTCTGATATGTCTATCCATGGCCTCCTCTACTGTCAAGATGGAGCCACACTCAGGTTGGAGGAACAACACCTTATATTCCATCTGGGTAGCCTCCAACCTGATGGCATGAACACTGACTTCTCTAACTTCCGCTAATGCCCCACCTCCCCCTCGTACCCCATCCCTTATTTTATTTATTTATTTATTTATTTATTCTCCTCTCTCTCTCTCTCTCCCCCCCCCCCCCTTTTTCTCTTTTTTTTTCTCCCTCTGTCCCTCTCACTATAACTCCTTGCCCATCAGGCCTCCCGTCCCATGATCCTCTCCCTTCTCCAGCCTCATATCCCCTTTGTCCATCACCTGTCCAGCTCTTGGCTCCATCCCTCCCCCTCCTGTCTTCTCCTACCATTTCTGATCTCCCCCTCCCCCTCCCCCTCCCACTTTCAAATCTCTTACTAGCTCTTCCTTCAGTTAGTCCTGACGAAGAGTCTCGGCCTGAAACATCGACTGTACCTCTTCCTAGAGATGCTGCCTGGCCTGCTGCGTTCACCAGCAATTTTTGTGTGTGTTGCTTGAACTTCCAGCATCTGCAGATTTCCTTGTCTCTATCCCATCTAGTTTGTAGGCCTTCGTCACCTTCCTCACTCCAAAGAAAGACATCCAGTCTCTCCTCACAACAGAAACATCACATCCCAGGCAACATCGTAGTGAATCCCCTCTGTACCTTAAACGAAGATGTGGTTGCACTGGAGACTGGCAAGTCCTGCCCCAAACTAGCAGTGCAACTTTTACAAACTTCTAAGGAACATAGAACATAGAATAGTACAGCACAGTACAGGCCCTTCAGCCCACAATGTTGTGTTGACCCTCAAACCCTGCCTCCCATATAAGCCCCCACCTTGGATTCCTCCATATACCTGTCTAGTAGTCTCTTAAACTTCATTAGTGTATCTGCCTCCACCACTGACTCAGGCAGTGCATTCCACGCACCAACCACTCTCTGAGTAAAAAACCTTCCTCTAATATCTCCCTTGAACTTCCCACCCCTTACCTTAAAGCCATGTCCTCTTGTATTGAGCAGTGGTGCCCTGGGGAAGAGGCGCTGGCTATCCACTCTATCTATTCCTCTTAATATTTTGTACACCTCTATCATGTCTCCTCTCATCCTCCTTCTCTCCAAAGAGTAAAGCCTTAGCTCCCTTAACCTCTGATCATAATGCATACTTTCTAAACCAGGCAGCATCCTGGTAAATCTCCTCTGTACCCTTTCCAATGCTTCCACATCCTTCCTGTAGTGAGGTGACCAGAACTGGACACAATACTCCAAGTGTGGCCTAACCAGAGTTTTACATCGTGACTCTTAAACTCTATCCCTCGACTTATGAAAGTTTACACCCCATAAGCTTTCTTAACTACCCTATCTACCTGTGAGGTAACTTTCAGGGATCTGTGGACATGTACCCCGAGATCCCTCTGCTCTTCCACACTACCAAGTATCCTGCCATTTACTTTGTACTCTGCCTTGGAGTTTGTCCTTCCAAAGTGTACCACCTCACACTTCTCCGGGTTGAACTCCATCTGCCACTTCTCAGCCCACTTCTGCATCCTATCAATGTCTCTCTGCAATCTTTGACAATCCTCTACACTATCTACAACACCACCAACCTTTGTGTCGTCTGCAAACTCGCCAACCCAGCCTTCTACCCTCACATCCAGGTCGTTAATAAATACACAGTGGAGTTGCATCTCAGCCTGGGGTGCCCAGGAACGGAAAAATCTATAGAATGCGATGGAGTCAGCCCAGTCCATCACTTGCAAACTCTTCCCCGCCATTGAGCACATTTCCAAAGAGCCTGCCACAAGGAAGTACCATCCATCATCAAAGATTGCCCCACTATCCAGGTCATGCCCTCTTCTCACTACTACCACTGAACATTAATACCCTACAACCATCAGGGCACTGAACCAGAGCGGATAACTTCACTCACCACAACTCCAAACTGATTTCACAACCTACATACTCACTCTCAAAGATCCTTTACAAACTCATGTTCTCAGTATTAATTTTATTTGCTCAATTTGTTTTCTTTTGCATGTTGGTTCTCTGCAGATTTTGTCTGTTTATGTACAATGTTTAAAAATTCTATTGCATTTTTTTATTTTCCTGTAACTAACCTGCAAGTAAATAAATCTTAAGGTCGTATCTGGTAACATTTACATACTTTGGTGGTAAATTTACTTTGAACGTTGATGAACAATCAGCCTTTAACTTTTGATAACTAGCTGTTGGTGTATGAGTTTATAACCAGAAGAGCCCATTTTAATTAGCGAGGAGTTGAGGGAATACGAAGTGGGATGTCTATGTTTTACTGGGACATGGTGTAATTATGAGAGAGGACACAGTAGCGTAGGAATTAGCAAACGTTCTCCCAGCACCAGCAACCGGGGTTCAATTCGGGCACTGTCTGTGAGGAGTTTGCATGTTCTCCCTGTGAATTTGCGGATTTCCTCTGGACTGGAAGCTTCAGTTTCCTCCCACATTCCAAAGGCACGTGGGTTAGCAAGTTGTGGACATGCTGTGTTGGCGCCAGAGGCTCGGCAACACTTGGACTGTCCTGGTCGTTGACGCAAACAACGGATTTCACCGTACGGTTTGATGTGCATGAAACAAATAAAAGCTGATCTTTAGATCTTTCATCTTCGCATGTACATTCCACACGGACATGCTGTCAACGCTCTGTCTTGGCTTCTGTCTTACAGAGAGCATCAGTTGTCATCCTGGAGAACACATTGGAAAAGTGGCAGAGATATTCCGACGACTGTTTCAGAAACATGTCCCGGGACTCTCAGTCGAAAGGTAGGACCTTCCCGCTAACCAGGCAGGTCTCGCTGGACCGTGGGGCCATTGGCAGGGTTTGGTGCCCTCCAGAACTGCCTCGTCCCTTGTCGCTGGCTGTGATACCATCTTTGGAGACACCCATCTTTAAGTGCCTGAGATGTTCCAGCCTGGTTTCCCACTGCAGAGGGTCAGGGCAGGGTGGACTTGAAGTGGGGTGGGGCAGAGGTTAGTGTTGCTATCGGCAACTTAAAGGGGCATGTCATCTCACGGAGCAGGGGAGTCCTGAAGAAGGGTTTCGGCTTGGAACATCAACTATCTATTCATTTCCACAGATGCTGCCTGCCCTGCTGAGTTCCTCCAGCATTTTGTTTTCTGCCCAGTCGGTTGCCGCTTGCTCTCAAGCACTTGTGTGGATGTCACCTGTCATAACAGCTCCCAGTCCATCTCACATAGCGTCTGCACTTGGAATAATCGTCTTCCATTGTTGCCCGGAGCAACGATAATAGCCTGGAGTTTCCTGCCCACAGTCCCTCTCACACCCACTCAGCTCACCCTTCCCGCAGCCGACGGGCGCATGAGATGGATCCCAACCTGAGGGTGGGGCGGGGCCCAAAATGTCACCCATCGTGGTTCCATCTGCCCATGACACACACAGCTTATCCACAGGCTTCCCACAACCCCCTCTCCCATTGGGGTCTGTTTCCATCCGCCACCCACCTCTCCCCTAACGGTTCCCACTGTCACGCGGTGGCCTCTTGTGTTTTATCATATCCCACCCCTGCTCTTCTCTTAATCTGCCTCCACCCATCACTACCTGCCTCTATCGCCGAACCACCAGTCCCCTCCCTTCCCTCTGGCTCAAGCTACCCGTTATCCCTCAGCCCTCCTCCATCCCTCAATCACCGCCCAGACCCCGTCTCAGCTCTCCCTCTCACCTCTCTGCACCGACCATCGCCCCCTCCCCACTCTCAGGGTTCCGACACGAAAAGTCAGCTCCTTTCCCCTCCCGCAGACGCCGCTCGGCGCGCTGAGCACCTGCAGCTGATAACTTGTCGCTCCAGTTCGCAGCATCGGTAGCACAGTGATGAGCAGAATGCTTTACAGTACAGGTGACCCAGGTTCAATTCCAGCCACTATCAGTCAGTATGTTCTCCCTGTGGCCGTGCGGGCGCTCTGGGTTTCTCCCGCAATTCAGGGGCATACCGGTTGGGAGGTTAATTAGTCATTGTAACTTGTCCCGTGACAATGCTGGGATTAGATCGGGGGGGGGTGGGGGGGTCGCTGGGTGTTGCGACTCAGAGGGCCGGAAGGGCCTGTTCTGTGCTGTGTCTCGTACATAATAACTGAAGCAGATCTTTATCCCCCTTTCCTCTAATCCAGCCCACGACCGTTAATGCCTCCTGGTTGATTCACATTCAAGTTCCCCTTCTCTCCGCACAGATCTCACTCCCCTGAATCCTCTCCCAAGCTTTCTTCCCCGACCCCTCCTGTCCGTCCTGTTCCCTGATGTCCCCGTCCGACCTGTTCCCTGACGTCCCCGTCCGACCTGTTCCCCGACCCCCCGTCTGACCTGTTCCCCGACCCTCCGTCCAACCTGTTCCCTGACCCCCCCATTCGACCTGTTCCCCGACCCCCCCGTCTGACCTGTTCCCTGACGCCCCCGTCTGACCTGTTCCCCGACCCCCCGTCTGACCTGTTCCCCGACCCTCCGTCTGACCTGTTCCCCGACCCCCCCATCCGACCTGTTCCCTGACCCCCCCGTCCGACCTGTTCCCCGACCCCCCGTCCGACCTGTTCCTGACCCCTCCTGTCCGACCTGTTCCCTGACCCCCCCATCTGACCTGTTCCCTGACCCCCCGTCCGACCTGTTCCCCGACCCCCCGTCCGACCTGTTCCCCGACCCCCCGTCCGACCTGTTCCTGACCCCTCCTGTCTGACCTGTTCCCTGACCCCCCCGTCCGACCTGTTCCCTGACCCCCCCCGTCCGACCTGTTCCCCGACCCCCCCGTCTGACCTGTTCCCCGACCCCCCGTCCGACCTGTTCCCCGACCCCCCGTCTGACCTGTTCCCCGACCCTCCGTCTGACCTGTTCCCCGACCCCCCCATCCGACCTGTTCCCCGACCCCCCGTCTGACCTGTTACCCGACCCCCCTGTCTGACTTGTTCCCCGACCCCCCGTCCGACCTGTTCCCCGAGGCCCTGTCCGACCTGTTCCCGACCCCTCTTGCCCTCCTTCAGCACTTTACTTTAGTGAGGGTTGCTCTGGGGGCAGCCCGCGCGTGTCTCCACCCTTCTAGTGCCAACATAGTGTGCCCGCAGCGTACCAACCCTCGCCCATATGGAACGTGAGAGGAACACGGAGCTTGTGGCCGTGTGGGGAACATACAGACTCCTTACAGACCCGGAGGGAATTAATTGCTGGCACTGTATAGTGTTATCCTAGTCACTACGGTACCGCCCCGCCTCCTTCTCTCGTCCTCCCTCACTCCCTCACTCCCTCCTTTCCATTATCCAGGGTCACTGCCGGCTTAAGGTTGATTGATTCCAGAAACCTGCAATTGTCTCTTTCCGTAGGAGGTAGGCGTATCGTCCCAGACTTGCCATCTACAAATCAGTGCAAGTACAGACTTTACCCAGCCCGTTTAGCTGCCATTTATGCCTGCTGCCCACATTGGCTGGTTCCTCCTCTCCCCAGTTACTGATCACCCATTAACCTGTTGTTGTGAGTATTGATGCAGACCTGGGGACAGGCAGCACTGCTCTTCGTATAACACACCTCCCTCGTCTGCTAGCGGGCTGACAGGACCCTTGTTTACCGTTTCCCCTCAGCGGCGCCCGAACAGGTACTGATCACCATCTTCTGATTGTGAAGGATGCCAGCCCCCCACTGACCTCCTGTCGTCCCTGGCGGCTCACCCCCGCTCATTTGCTTTGCTCCCTAGGTGTGGTGTGTAATCGGACCTTTGATCGGTACGCCTGCTGGCCTGATGGTCTCCCCAATACCACGGTCAACGTCTCCTGCCCTTGGTACCTGCCCTGGTACCCTGCAGGTAAGTGCCAGAGACCAGAGGCCTGCAGTGAACTTTCCAAGTGAGCCTCTGCATGGAGCTTAACTAAATTTGAGGGATAAACGGAACCATTTTTGCCTCTCTCTCTCTCTCTCACACACACACACACATACTCTCTCACTCTCTCCGTCTCTTCCTCTCTCTCTCTCTCCCTCACTCCCACTTCCTCCCTCCCCTCTCTCACACTCTCCCTCTCTTCCTCCATCACCCTCTCTCACACCCTCTCACTTTCAATCTCCCTCTCTCGCTCTCACTCTCTCCCTCTCCCACACTTCCTTCCTCCCCCTCCCTCGGTCTCTCACTCACTCTATCACTCACTTTCTCTCTCTCTCTATCTCTCCCCCTCTCTCCTCTCTTCCTCTCTCCTTTCTCTCTCTCTCTGAGTAAAGAAAGCTCACCAGTATTTCTTTAGCACAGTAAAGAATTTAGCATGCTCCCCTCGACTCTCACCAATTTTTATCGATGCGCCATAGAAAGCCTCCTGTCTCAAGATGGTGGCACCCATGACTGAGAGCCGCGTTTAGGGCAGGTGGAATGAAGCTGCTGTTCCTGGACACAGGGTAACAGGCTTAACACTGGGAGTAAGAGCCACAAGAGGGAAGCGAGGAAGAAATATTTTTACACAGAGATGATCTGAAACTGACAGCCTGTCGAGGAGATAGAAGCTGGCTGGGTCAGAGGCTTCCAACAGATAGGTAACTGGGAGAGAATAACATGAACCCATGAACACACCTCATTATTCATTTTTGCACCATTTATTTATTTTGTGATTTATAGTATTTTTAGGTCTTTTCATTGTTCTGCTGCTGAAAAGCTGGAGATTTTTCATTCTATTAGTCGGTGTGACTAAACCTGATGCTGATTGTTGTGGAGAATAGACAGGAAGGTGGAGAGATTGTGGAAGAGGAAAGGGCTATTGAGGCTCGGGAAGCAGTACTAGAAGTTAGGGCAGACGTGAAGGGCCAAATCATCTTCTCCTCCATTGTTACAGTCCTGAGCAACTCATTTCTTTATGAGAACATAAGGAATAGGAGCAGGAGTCGGCCATCAAGTCTGTTCTACCACTTAGGAAGATAATGGCTGATCCGGCCAACCATGGATTCAACACCAGCTACCCTACCGTTTCCCCATAACTGTGCGAAGACTGTCTGACTGTGTCTCAAGCACGTTCAATGGGGCGGCCGTTACTACTTCCTGCACAGAGAATTCCATAGATTCGCTATTCCCTGGGAAAAGCAGTTCCTCCTCTTCTCCATCCAGAATCTACTCCCCCAAATCCTGAGGTTATGTTCCCTAGTTTTACTCTCACTTACCAGTGAAGACAACTTTCCCGTCTCTTATCTTATCTACCCCTGTCATACACTTTATATACTTTCACAAGATCCCCTTCCATTGTCCTGAATTCCAGCAGATATTCCCTCAGGTGGCTCAATCTCTCCTCATCTCTGGAATTGACCTGATGAACCTCCTCTGCACTGTCAACAAAGCTAGTGTGACTCTCCTCAGAGTAGACCAGAACGACTGGTGTGGACTCACCGGAAACCCGTACTGTTGTGGCATTACCATCCGTGCTCTTTAATTCAATCCCTCTTTCAACGAGGCAGCTTCTACTGCCTCCCTGGGCAGAGAATTCCACCGATTCACTGCTCTCTGGGAAAAGCAGTTTCTCCTCACCTCCGCCCTAAGTAGACTCCCACAATCTGGAGGCTGTGGTGTTCTGTGGCGCATCAGTCCCTGTCTTCCACAGCACCCGGTTGTCACGGAGCAGCTGCTAGATTTGACTGAAAGGACGATGTCTAACTTCTCTGTCCTACAGTGCAGGGTGGATTTGTGTTCAGGAAGTGTGGGCCTGACGGTCAGTGGGTGATGGACTCTGTGAAACAGCCCTGGAGGGACAGCAGCCAGTGCATGAAAGACCCCAAGGATGACCGAGCTGAGGTAGGTTGCCAGGGAAACTGCGGCCACGCCCCAGTGTTAGAAATTGGGATTGGGTGGTGCTGTGAAGCATTCTGGTGAACTGGAGGAGCCACGCTGTGACTCGCCCAATGTTCAGGCTCAACGGACAATTGGTGTGGTGGTGCGGTAGGGGGGTGGAATATCTATTTATTGAAGCCCTTCCAGGCTTCGAGCTGTGCTCTAATTTAATCCTAGCCTAATCACTTACAATGACCAATTTATCTACCAGCCGGTAGGTTTTTGGACTCCTTACAGGCAATGACGGGAATTGAACCCCGGTTGCCTGTACTGTAGAGCGTTGTGCTAACCACTAGGCCACCACACCGTCTCCAGTATGAGACGGACAGTCCAGGCTTTTCTTTGAGAGAGAAGGAGGATGAGAGGTAACCTGATAGAGGTATATAAGATGATAAGAGGTATCAATAGGGTCGACAGCCAGAGACTTTTTGCCCAGGGCAGAAATTGCTAATACGGGCGGGCATAATTTTAAGGAGATTGGAGGAAAGGTGTCAGAGGTAGTCTTTTTTATACAGAGAGTGGTGGGTGTGTGGAACGCGCTGCTGGGGGTGGTGGTAGAGCCAGGTACATTAGGGACATTTAAGCGTCTCTTAGGCGCATGGATAAGAGACAAATGGAAGGATAGAAGTGTTAGATTGATCTTGGAGGAGGTTAAAGGGTTGGCAAAACGTGGTGGGTCGAAAGGTCTGTACTGTAATGTGATATTCTATGGTCTATGTTCCTCCAAAGTCTTCGATGACTTGTTTGGCAAGACTTTAATTAGCTGTGCGCCCAAGGTTTATGTCCTTACCCCCGACCTCAGTCTGTTATCGAGGGAAGATCTTCCTTTGCCGTCTCTCCCTGACGGGTACCTCATCCGTTACTGGGTCTGATTCCTGGAGCCCTCTCCCGCGTGGCACTGGGAGAACATCCTCCCGTGAGGGGGAGTTTTCTCCAGGGCAGTTAGGGATTTGCAATAAATGTTTGTGATGCCCCGGTGCTGAACAGAGGAATAGGATAACTGGGGTCATAGCTCCAGTTGTGTCCTGATGACAAGGAATAAATCAAGGAAGGTAGTGCACCAGTGGCTGACAAGAGAAATTAGGGATAGTATCAATTCCAAAGAAGAAGCATACAAATTAGCCAGAGAAAGTGGCTCACCTGAGGACTGGGAGAAATTCAGAGTTCAGCAGAGGAGGACAAAGGGCTTAATTAGGAAGGGGAAAAAAGATTATGAGAGAAAACTGGCAGGGAACATAAAAACTGACTGTAAAAGCTTTTATAGATATGTAAAAAGAAAAAGACTGGTAAAGACAAATGTAGGTCCCCAACAGACAGAAACAGGTGAATTGATTATGGGGAGCAAGGACATGGCAGACCAATTGAATAATTACTTTGGTTCTGTCTTCACTAAGGAGGACATAAATAATCTTCCAGAAATAGTAGGGGACAGAGGGTCCAGTGAGATGGAGGAACTGAGCGAAATACATGTTAGTAGGGAAGTGGTGTTAGGTAAATTGAAGGGATTGAAGGCAGATAAATCCCCAGGGCCAGATGGTCTGCATCCTAGAGTGCTTAAGGAAGTAGCCCAAGAAATAGTGGATGCATTAGTGATAATTTTTCAAAACTCGTTAGATTCTGGACTAGTTCCTGAGGATTGGAGGGTGGCTAATGTAACCCCACTTTTTAAAAAAGGAGGGAGAGAGAAACCGGGGAATTATAGACCGGTTAGCCTGACATCGGTGGTGGGGAAACTGCTGGAGTCAGTTATCAAAGATGTGATAACAGCACATTTGGAAAGCGGTGAAATCATCGGATAAAGTCAGCATGGATTTGTGAAAGGAAAATCATGTCTGACGAATCTCATTGAATTTTTTGAGGATGTAACTAGTAGAGTGGATAGGGGAGAACCAGTGGATGTGGTATATTTGGATTTTCAAAAGGCTTTTGAAAAGGTCCCACACAGGAGATGAGTGTACAAACTTAAAGCACACGGTATTGGGGGTAAGGTATTGATGTGGATGGAGAATTGGTTAGCAGACAGGAAGCAAAGAGTGGGAATAAAAGGGACCTTTTCAGAATGGCAGGCGGTGTCTAGTGGGGCTCAGTGCTGGGACCCCAGTTGTTTACAATATATATTAATGACTTGGATGAGGGAATTAAATGCAGCATCTCCAAGTTTGCGGATGACACGAAGCTGGGTGGCAGTGTTAGCTGTGAGGAGGATGCTAAGAGGATGCAGGGTGACTTGGATAGGTTGGGTGAGTGGGCAAATTCATGGCAGATGCAATTTAATGTGGATAAGTGTGAAGTTATCCACTTTGGTGGCAAAAATAGGAAAACAGATTATTATCTGAATGGTGGCCGATTAGGAAAAGGGGAGGTGCAACGAGACCTGGGTGTCATTATACACCAGTCATTGAAAGTGGGCATGCAGGTACAGCAGGCAGTGAAAAAGGCGAATGGTATGCTGGCATTTATAGCGAGAGGATTCGAGTACAGGAGCAGGGAGGTACTACTGCAGTTGTACAAGGCCTTGGTGAGACCACACCTGGAGTATTGTGTGCAGTTTTGGTCCCCTAATCTGAGGAAGGACATCCTTGCCATAGAGGGAGTACAAAGAAGGTTCACCAGATTGATTCCTGGGATGGCAGGACTTTCATATGAAGAAAGACTGGATGAACTGGGCTTGTACTCGTTGGAATTTAGAAGATTGAGGGGGGATCTGATTGAAACGTATAAAATCCTAAAGGGATTGGACAGGCTAGATGCAGGAAGATTGTTCCCGATGTTGGGGAAGTCCAGAACAAGGGGTCACAGTTTGAGGATAAAGGGGAAGCCTTTTAGGACCGAGATTAGGAAAAACTTCTTCACACAGAGAGTGGTGAATCTGTGGAATTCTCTGCCACAGGAAACAGTTGAGGCCAGTTCATTGGCTATATTTAAGAGGGAGTTAGATATGGCCCTTGTGGCTACGGGGATCAGGGGGTATGGAGGGAAGGCTGGGGCGGGGTTCTGAGTTGGATGATCAGCCATGATCATAATAAATGCCGGTGCAGGCTCGAAGGGCTGAATGGCCTACTCCTGCACCTATTTTCTATGTTTCTATGTTTCTATGATCAACCTATTCCCTTCTCACTCTCTAGCAGGAGCAGGGCAGAATCCTGGATGGTTTCTTAGTGATGAAAACAGTCGGACTCTCACTGTCTCTCGGAACCCTAGTGTTGGCACTGGGAATTCTGGTGGGATTCAGGTAAGGACAGCGTCACACTCTCCATAGCAACTGCTCTCTGATTGGTCCAAATTGAGGTGCATGTGACTTTTTTAAAACAAATACATAGAAGTTTATTAACTAACAAAAGTGCAAATAATAATCCGGAGGTTCGCAAAACTATTTACAATTTTAATTTAGATTACTATTATCTACAAAACATTTAAACGCCTGCACCGTTCGTGGAATCTCCACTGTACACGTAGGGAAGGCGTGCTCCTTCTCCAGGTCACCCAGGTACAGACGTACTGTAACTCTGGACGAAGGCAAGAGGGGCTGGCGGGCAGCTCGGGCAGTGCCCTTGACAGCCCACTGCCTGGATGGTCACCCTGGCCAGGCAGACCAGGTGATCCCCCAAATGGCCTTCTCCCCTCCATTCTGGGCGACCACAGATCAGGAGTGTGGGGCTGAGGGCAGCCCACTCAGATACTCAAACAGCGGCTACAGCCCTCGCACTCCATATACCGCACACACCATGTGCTGACCCCCCCCCCCCCCCCGGCCACAGGAAGGGCAGGTGGAAGGAGTGTCAGTGAACATTGCCACATTCAGGCACCTCACCTTCAGTGAACTGAGAATAGTGTCTACGCCCCACACCTCCTTCACCTCTGCTACATCCCTCACCTATGTATGGAGTTATGCCTTCGATGTGCCACCCTTCCACCTCAAATATATCAACACTATCTGACAATTTGCCAATTCCACCACCTTCAGCTCCCTCCCCTCCCATTTCCAGTACTCCCACGCTTTGCCTCAGCTACACCAACCATCTGGTGTTGATGGTGGGGAGAGGGGTGGAATTGAACACAAGGTTGGGGGAGTGCCAGGAGCCCTTTTCCCTTGTCAGAGATGCAGGCTGCCCGGCACGGAGCTGTTTCCTGCTGTGAGCCCACCCTTACTTCACCAAACCTAAGTCCACAGAAGCTTCCACCTAGGCTAGGGGACTCCCAACCATTTTTATGCCCTGGACCAATGCCATTAAGCAAAGGGTCCCGTGGACCCCAAGTCAGACACCGTTGACCAAGACCCAGGAGGTTTACGGCTCAAATGGTCCATAGTTTGAGCTGTAGGCATCCTGGGCCTAGGTCAGTGGATAGGTCATCCGGTCTATCGAGTCTACTCTGCCATTCAATCCTGGCTGATTTACTTTCCCTCAATCTCATTCCCCTGCCTTCTCCCCATAATCGTTGACACTTTTTCCTCCAGTTTAAAAATATCCAGTGATTTGGCCTCCACAGCAATGAATCCCACAGATTCAACACTGTCTGGCTAAAGAGATCCCTTCTCATCTCTGTGCTAAAGGGACATCCTTCTATTCCGAGGCTGTGCCCTCTGGTCCCAGACTCTCCCAATATTGGAAACATCCTCTCCATGTCCACTTTATCTGGGCCTTTCGGTATCTGGAAGGTTTCAAGTCCAAGTTCGAGTTCAGTTGATTGTCACTGGTACTTACGTTTACCTTCCTCCTGTGATAAAAAGGAGATTCCCTCCTCATTCTTCTAAGCTCCGGCGAGTACAGGCCCAGAGCCATCAAACACTCCTCATACATTAACCCTTTCTTTCCTGTGATCATTCTCGTGAGCCGCCTCAAATGGAAGGCAGTTCGGCCCGTCGAGCTGACTCTATGTAGCAAGTCCTCCCCTTTGCCGATCTGCGGCTGATTCTTTCTGGACCCAGATTTTTCTGAATCCTCCTCTTTTCCTCCCTGTCAGGAAACTGCACTGCATGAGGAACTACATCCACATGAACCTGTTTGCCTCGTTCATTCTGAGAGCAATATCGATCCTCGTCAAAGATGCTCTTTTCAAAACACAGAACAACCAGATTCCCGAGGGTGTTGACATTAAAGTCTGGTACAACAATGAGGTAGGACTCTCCCGGGCAGCCTGTCACTGCTAGGAAGAAGTAAGCTCCTTCTTGTAAAGATCAGTTTATTGGTCATATGTAGATTGAAACGTGGATCGCTTGCAACCACAGTCTGAGGATTGCTGGGGGCAGCCCACGAATGTCGCCATGCTTCCAGCACCAGCATAGTATGTCCACGGTTTACTAACCTAACCCGTATGTCTGTGGAAACCAGAGCACCCGGAGGAAACCCACACAGTCGAGGGGAGAACGTACAACTCATCAGGAATTGAACCCAGGATACTGCTGCTGTAAAGTGTTATGCTAGCCACTACACCGTCGGGTCGTCAGCACAGACGTTTGGCCACACGTGTTGTGATCAAAAGAATGGTGTGCATTTCTGTAGCACCCTTTCACCTTCGGACATCCGCACGCACTTTAGGGTCCGTCCACTTTCCTAATGTAGGAGGAGTGGCAGCGAGCTCCCACGGACAGCAACCTAGACTGGTAGTCAGTTCTGGGCAGAAGAAGTGTGTGTGCGGTTGTTAGAAACCGCAGATGAAATGATCAACCCCGGAAACATTCAGCAGATCGAATGTAAACGGAGTCTGTGTTTCAATGGGATGCTCTGGGACAAGTTAGAGATTGGCAGCTTTAACAGAGTCACACAGAAACAGGCCCATCAGCCCACCTGAACCACACTGAGTTATCACTCACGTTAACCTGTACCCGATCATCACCCTCCTCTCCCCCCACCCCCCCCCCATCCATGCGCTTATCCAAATCTCTCGAAGCTGCATCCATCGCCCGTGCTGGCAGCTCATTCCACACCCACCATCCTCTGAGTGGAGCAGATCCCCCTTGTTTTCCCCTTTCACCCCTAGCCCATGACCTCTAGCTCTAGCCTCAGTGGAAAAAGCCTGTTTGTATTAACCCTTTCCACACCCCTCATAATGCTGAGAAGCGGAGGCAGTGGTTGAGAGAACGAAAAGGGAGCAGTGGTGGGAGGACAAGGGAGACGGAAGGTCACAAGTCTTGTTGGTGCCGGCAGGAAGAGTGTGGTAGAAGGTACTCTGTAGCAAGGTCCCCGATGGAGGGTCCTGGCCCAAAACGTCGACCGTTCATTTTCCTCCATAGACGCTGCCTGACCTGCTGAGTTCCTCCAGCATTTTGCGCGTGTTCCTGAATGACGGACGTTGAATTGGGGTGGGGAGGGGGGAGGGAGGAGGAAATCACCAAAAGGAAAATGAACCCTGATTTGTTTGTTAGCCTGGTTCTACGACATTGATTGAGGTATCAATTCCTTTTGCCAGAGGCTGGTGAATCCATGGAATTCGTTACCACAGATGGCTGTGAAGGGCAAGTCATTGGATATATTTAAAGTGGGGGTTGATAGGTTCTTGATTATTGGGGGTGGAATCAAGGGTGACGGGGAAAGGGCAGGAGAATGGGTGGAGAAGGAAAAGTAAATTCACCATGATGGAATGTTGGAGAAGGTTTGATGGGCCGTACGGTCTTTTCTTCTTCTCTGTGTAAAGGATAAATGACCATTCTTGGCTCAGAATGCAAAGCAAGTAGCCATTCGGCCCATCGAGTCTGATTCTCATTCTATCGTGACTGATTTATTATCCCACTCAACCCCGTTCTCCTGCCAAGTCAGTGGGTAAATTGAAAGCGGAGGCTGATAGGTTCTTGATTAGTCAGGGTGTCAAAGGTTACGGGGAGAAAGCAGGAGAGTGGTGTTGAGAGGGATAGTAAATCAGCAGAGTAGACTCAGTGGGCTGAATGGCCACATTCTGCTCCAATATCTTACGAATGTCAGCCAAAGCACCGAAGAAACCTTCCCATGACAGGGGGGTCTTTCTGTGCTGTACTCTTCTGTGTTCTACAGGATTGGTTCTGATGCAGAAACAGGACCAACCTAGACTAGCTACCTGTGGGGACGTATCCACAACATTTATCAACAGAGAGAGAGAGAGAGAGAGAGAGAGAGGCAAATAAGGAAAAATTTATCCAACCCTCCTGATCTTTTATCCCACTGACCTCTCCTCTATCTCTGCCTAATACAAAAGAGGATTTAAAAAAAACTATAAACGGACTCATTATCTCGAGAAAACATGTTCTTCTGCTCTTCAAATCCCTCTCTCAATGGTCCATTGTGGTTAACCTAAGAATATAACGATTAGGCACACAGCACACAGTGCTGAGTACTGGATTAGTTGATAAGTTCCGTCCCAGTTCACCCGTGAGTGGGGAGGGAGTACGTCTGATCATTCCTCACAAGGTCCAACTCGGAGACAGGAATGCCCCCACCAACCATTAAAGTGCTGGAGAACACGCACTCGGACTGCCTGCGAGCACACAGGAGCAGGAGAGGGCCACTCGGCCCCTCGACTTTCCCCTGTTCTTGAATATGACCACATCTCCACTCTTTCTGTACTGTTTCCCTTCCACTTTTTTATTTAGCGGCAAAGCACGGTAACAGAGCCCCCGTCCAACAAGCCCGCGGCACCCAATTATACCCATGTGACTGATTAACCTACTAAGCCGTAGGTCTTTGGATCAGGGGAGGAAGCCAGGGCGCGTGGTGGGAACCTGCGGAGTGAGAGGGAGAACGCACAAACTTCTTACAGATAGCAGTGGGATTGAAGTGGTGTTGCTGACGCTGTTACAGCCTTATGCTAACGTGCCCCTCCCCACACAAATTGACCCTAAAATGTAGGTGAGTGGTAGCATTTATGTGGATGTGGGGAGAGGAGGTTACAGGGAAAAGTGATGCGGGGATGGGCTAGGAATTAATTGATGGGCCGAATAGCTTCCTTCTACGTCATTAAGAATGAGGAAAATTTCAAACAGCATTGCTCAGCTTGCAGGGATTCAGAAAACGGAGTAACTGAATGGATTCCCAAGGAGCCAGTCACAGTCATGCTCCTAAGTAACTTCACTCTTACCTTTTCCAGAGCAGCAATAGTTCAGGTTTATTGCCACAGACATCATCGTTATATGCTGTGTTGTACGACGTGGGTGATCATGATTGTTCTTGGCAAATTTCTCTACGGAATACGTCGGCCATTGCCACCCTCTGGGCAGTGTCTTCGCAAGACAGGTGACCCACCCATTATAGGTACTCTTCAGAGATTGTCTGCCTGGTGTCAGTGGTCGCATAACCAGGACTTGTGATGTGCACCAGCTGCTCATACGACCATCGACCACCTGATCCCATGGCTTCACGTCACCCTGATCGGGGACCTGCAGAGGGAAGGAGTGTCCTACTCCTCCCCTGGTGGAGACGTGTCTCCACCCCACCACCCTTACTGGCACATACACACCACAAGTATGCACAGGTGCGAGGAAAATCTTGCCTGTGCGTCACAGACAAATATTAGAGACAACAGTTCATAAGGAAATCATAAATTAAACATAAATGATCCACAATTACATGTGAAAATATAATTCTGGTAAGGTGGCAGGACGTTCGGTCGCAGCGGCTTCTTTTGGGGTCAACGAAAGGATCTACTGTCCTATTTAAATGCTCTTTTACTGATTGCAAGATTCAGCCGTACATTAAGAATTTAAAGAGCTTCCGGTCTACACCATCAGCGAGTTGCTTGCCGGTGGAGATAATGACAGAGCCGTGCAACATCAAGGAAGCTTACAGTCCGGTAGCGAGTGGCGCCAGACCCTCTTGGACATTGTTCACGTGGGATGCCGCAAGTTCGATTCACTGATTGATTGGCTGAGTAGCATGGCGGAGAGCTGCACAGCCTCGGTCTCAGCGATGATGAGGCCTCGAGCTGCGGTGTCGCCTGTGCACAGCCGCCAGGAGAGAGGCGTCAAAGCCCGCGCGCTGCACCGGGGGCGGTGCAGCATGGCGTCCAGGCTGGAGTTGGCGCTGCCTCCCCGTGTTCGCTCAGCAGAAGACAAGCTCTATTGTGGTCGATGGACTGAAGGTTCTGGGCTATATACATATATATTCTGTGCGGTTGTACTTTACTGTTATTCCACAAGTGCTTGTTATCTTGTATATGTAAGGACTTGGCCTCAAGCCGTGGTGTCGCCTGAGAGAGGTGTCGGAGCCAGTGCACTCCACTGGGGGCAGTGTGGTGCGGCACCCAGGCTGGGGTCAGTGCTGTCCTCCAGTGTTTGCTCGGCAGTAGACAAACTCTACTGCGGTCCACCGCAAACTGATGGCACGAGTTCGGACTCTTTTATTGCGTGGTTGTGCTACCATATGTGCTTGCTATCCTGTACATGCTGGGTGTGCTTTGTGCCGTGTCTGACTGTTGGGACTGTGTTTTGTACCTTGACCCCAGAGTGATGGTCTTTCATTTGGCTGAATGACAATTAAACTTGAATTGAATTGAACAATTAGAACAAAAAAAAAATGTGCTGAACACAAGAGATTCTGCAGGTGCTGGAGATCTTGCACGACACACACAAAATGTGTGGAGGGCGGGATTGTAGTGCAGTGATTAGCATAACACTGTTGCAGTGCCAGTGACACAGGTTCGATTCCCACCGCTGTCTGTAAGGAGTGTCAACGTTCTCCCTGTGACTGTGTGGGTTTCCTCCGGATGCTCCGGTTTCCTCCCACATCCCAAAGATGTTCCGGTTAGTAGGTTAGCTGTTCACAGGGGTGTAACTGGGTGGTGCGGGGTCGTTGATCTGGAAAAATAAAGACTCAGCAGGCCGTGCGGCATCTCTGGAGAGGAATAAACAGTTGGCGTTTCAAGCTGACACCTTTCATTGGGACTGGAAAGGAAGAGGAAAGAAGCCAGAGTAGGAAGGTGGGTGGAAGAGGAGGGGTGAAGACGGGAGGTGAGGTGGTGAGTGAGATCAGGTGAGGGGGGAGGGAAGAAGAAGTCCATAGTTGCTGAGGTACTGAGGCAGTGATTGGAGTCAGACCATAAGACCAAACACGTCAGCCCATTGAGCCCGTTCCACCATTGCATCAGGGCTGATTCATTATCCCTCTCATCCCCGTTCTCCTGTCTTCTCCCCGTAACCCTTACCAACCCATTTGCCTGCAATTGATCCATGGGATTCTTCAAGAAGACCAGAATATAAAAGCCAGGAGGTAAAGCTGAGGCATTCTCAGGCATCAGTCAGACCACATTGAACAATATCTAGGAAAAGATGTGTTGGCAGTGAGAGGGTCCAGTCGAGATGCACAACAATGCTTCTGAGAATGAAATGGGTTAACGTTTGAGGAGCTTTTGATGGTTCTGGTACTCGCTAGAGTTTAGAAGAATGGGGGGGGGGGGGGGGGAACCTGACTAAAACCTATTGAATATTGAAAGGCCTAGATGGAGTTGATGTTGGGGAGTCTAGGACCAGAGGGCACAGCCTCAGATTAGAGGCACAGCAGTTTAGAACAGAGACGAGGAGAAATTTCTTTAGCCAGAGGGTGGTGAACCTGTGGAATTCATTGCTGCAGGTGGCTGTGGAGTCCAAGTCATTGGGTACTTTTATATCAGAGTCATGCCAGTTGGTTCATGAACTAAATAGTTGAAGGGAAGCAAGCATTCTTGAAGTTTACAGTGTGGAACTTCAGGCTTCTGTATCTCCTTCGCGATGGTAGTTGCAAGAAGGTTCCCTGGCCCGGTTGGTGGGGATTATTGATGGTGGATGCCTTCATGTAGATATTCCCGTGGTAAATTGGGATGAGTCCACGAATCTCTGTAGCTGACCCCGATCTAACCAACCCACAATTCAGGAGACGGATGGTCAGAGAGGGGAGCCACCCCACCATCTCTCCCCGGGGAAGGGACTTCCCCTGCAGTCCACCTCTCTGGATGGGTGCCAGTCAAACCCTCAGTTCGGTTGTTGTGAGCCGGAGGGACCTGACAACAGTCTCAAGGGATCACTGACAGCAGTCTGAGTGTAGAATCGGAATCAGGTTTACTATCACTGACCTACTGTATGTCCCGGAGCAGGTTGCTTCGCTGTAGCAGCCCTGGGCCGTACGTCAATTATTCCAGACGTTACAATGAGAAATGCACACACATAAAAGCAATACGCAGTGTGAAGAGGGGGTGAAAATGGTGAGATGGTGTTCATGGGGTCACGGACTGTTCAGAAATCTGATGGTGGAGGGGAAGAAGCTGTTCCCGAAACATTGAGCGTGGTTCTTCAGGCTCCTGTACCCCCTCCCCGTTGGTAGTAATAAGAAGAGGGCACGTGCCAGCTGGTGAGGGTAATGAGTGATGGATGCCACCTCGCTGTGGCATCGCCGCTTGGAGCTGTCGGTGGTGGGGAAGGTTGGCCCATGATGGCGCTGTCTGATTCTCCCATCCTCTGCGGCGTTTTGCAGCCCTGCGCACACCAGGTGGTGAAGCAGCCGCTTAGAACGTTCCCCACGGCGCATCTATAGGAATATGCTAGTCTCTGGTGACGTACTGAAACTCCTAGAGAAACTGGCCTGCCCGCTCCGCCAGCCCCTGGGCCAGTTGGGTTGATCCTCGGGTCCTGACCCTTGTTTCCTTTGCTCCTGCAGACAGCCGTGGGTTGCCGGACTGCCCAGGTGCTGATGCAGTACTGCGTCGGGGCCAATTACTACTGGCTGCTGATCGAGGGGATCTATTTGCACAACCTGCTGGTCATCACTGTTTTCTCCGAGAGGAACTACTTCAATATTTACTTGTGTATCGGCTGGGGTAGGTCCTCGCTTCTCCCTTGGCTGTGGGTGGGGAGGGGAGGGTCCTCGGTCTCCCAGGTACATCCGTCCACTTCGGGGCGCAGTGGGTGCTGGGGTATGCCTTGATCACTCTGTTGGCTCTCCCGGTTGACACTAGCCGTTCCTTGTCTCGGGATAATCGCAGGGGCCAGCAGTTGAAAGCCAGTCTGGGTGCTGTTTGCTGTGTGGACCCAGTGCCTGGTCGCAGAGATGCTAACTCCCAGCTGGGGCTCTCCAACAGCCTGGTGAACGCATGCATCGGCTACGACGGTCTAGTGCTTGCTCATTGTCCAACGCTGAACTCACCGTCCGGTAAATATTTACCTGCCAAGACCCCGAGGGTGACTGATCGCTCCAGAGTGCCACCCAATTCTGTGTGGGCACAAGTTGAGGGGGTGGGGGGGGTCAAAATTGGCACCAACCCTCTATCAGCCACTCTTGATCTTCACAAAAATTGTTAGAATGTCTGAGTGGGAATGGGAGAGAAACAGCAAAGACCTCCTCCTTCAGACAAGGACGGATGATCTGACACACTGAAATTTCAATTTCATCGTGCATAACCAGTTGTTTGTTGCTTTGCAGGGTCTCCATTGCTGTTCGTTGTACCTTGGGTGGTCATTAAGTACTTATACGAAAACACTGGGTGAGTGGTTCAGGTCTGACGCAGGACTACAGTTGCTTGGTGGCCACTGGCTGATGGAGCCATAGATTCTCAGAGTAATATGGTACGGAAACACGTGCTGTAGAGTCAGTGGGAGCGGCCACCGTTAGGTCAGTGTCAGTGGGAGGGGTCACTTCGTGGATGGGGGTCATTTGTCAGTGGGAGGGGCAACTGCCAGTGGAGGAAGTCAGGGTTAGTGGGAAGGGTCACGCTCAGGGTTAGTGGGAGGGAAGGGGTTGAGAGGGGTGAGTGGGTTTGTTGTCATGGACAGGACGCCATATTGAAGCCTATTGTTGATCCTCAGGTGTTGGACCACGAATGAAAACATGGCTTACTGGTGGATCATCCGCACACCCATCCTCTTCTCCATTCTGGTACTGAGTGCCACTCTCGCCGCTTGTCATTGGCTGTTTGCAACCCGTGGCGTTAGCTCTTGTTCTTACCAAACTTCTTCCTCCCTTCTTTCAGATCAACTTTTTCATTTTTATCCGGATCATTCACATTCTGGTGTCCAAGCTCAGAGCTCACCAGATGAGGTACACCGATTACAAGTTCAGGTACGGGCCTTGTAAGTTCATTGTTTCAGCGACTGTCCATTCATCAGTCCCTTCCTGATCCTCTGCTCTCCCCCCCAAAACATCCCCCAAACGCCGTCCCCAAATCTCCCATCCCAACCCTTCCCCATCTATCACCCAATCTCTCCCCATCTCTCCTCCATCTCTCCTCCATCTCTCCCCATCTCTCCCCATCTCTCCTCCATCTCTCCTCCATCTCTCCCCATCTCTCCCCATCTCTCCCCATCTCTCCCCATCTCTCCCCATCTCTTACCCAATCTCTCACCCAATCTCTCCCCATCTCTCATCCATCTCTCCCCATCTCTCACCCAATCTCTCCCCATCTCTCCCCATCTCTCCTCCATCTCTCCCCATCTCTCCCCATCTCTTACCCAATCTCTCACCCAATCTCGCCCTATCTCTCATCCATCTCTCCTCCATCTCTCCCCATCTCTTACCCAATCTCTCCCCATCTCTCCTCCATCTCTGCCCATCTCTCCCCATCTCTCATCCATCTCTCCTCCATCTCTCCCCATCTCTCCCCATCTCTCCCCATCTCTCCTCATCTCTCCCCATCTCTCCTCATCTCTCCCCATCTCTCCCCATCTCTCCCCATCTCTCCTCCATCTCTCCCCCATCTCTCCCCATCTCTCCCCATCTCTTACCCAATCTCTCACCCAATCTCTCCCCATCTCTCATCCATCTCTCCCCATCTCTCCCCATCTCTCCTCCATTTCTCCCCATCTCTCCCCATCTCTTACCCAATCTCTCACCCAATCTCGCCCCATCTCTCATCCATCTCTCCTCCATCTCTCCCCATCTCTTACCCAATCTCTCCCCATCTCTCCTCCATCTCTCCTCCATCTCTTCTCCATCTCTCCCCATCTCTCCTCCATCTCTCCTATCTCTCCCCCATCTCTCCCCATCTCTTACCCAATCTCTCCCAATCTCTCCTCCATCTCTCCCCATCTCTCCTCCATCCCTCCTCCATCTCTCCCCATCCCTCCTCCATCTCTCCCCATCTCTCCCCATCTCTCCCCATCCCTCCTCCATCTCTCCCCATCCCTCCTCCATCTCTCCCCATCTCTTACCCAATCTCTCCTCCATCCATCCTCCATCTCTCCTCCATCTCTCCCCATCTCTCCTCCGTCCATCCTCCATCTCTCCTCCATCTCTCCCCATATCTCCCCATCTTTTACCCAATCTCTCCTCCATCTCTCCCCATCTCTTACCCAATCTCTCCTCCATCCCTCCTCCATCTCTCCCCATCTCTCCTCCATCTCTCCCCATCCCTCCTCCATCTCTCCCCATCCCTCCTCCATCTCTCCCCATCTCTCCTCCATCCCTCCTCCATCTCTCCCCATCTCTCCTCCATCTCTCCTCATCTCTCCTCCATCCCTCCTCCATCTCTCCCCATCTCTTACCCAATCTCTCTACATCTCTCCTCCATCTCTCCCCATCTCTCTTCCATCCCTCCTCCATCTCTCCTCCATCTCTCCCCATCTCTCCTCCATCCCTCCTCCATCTCTCCCCATCTCTCCTCCATCTCTCCCCATCCCTCCCCATCTCTCCTCCATCTCTCCCCATCTCTTACCCAATCTCTCTACATCTCTCCTCCATCTCTCCTCCATCTCTCCCCATCTCTCCCCATCTCTCCTCCATCTCTCCCCATCTCTCCTCCATCCCTCCTCCATCCCTCCTCCATCTCTCCTCCATCCCTCCTCCATCTCTCCTCCATCCCTCCTCCATCTCTCCCCATCTCTCCTCCATCTCTCCTCCATCTCTCCTCCATCTCTCCTCCATCTCTCCCCATCTCTCCTCTATCTCTCCTCTATCTCACCCCATCTCTCACAATCTCTCCTCCATCTCTCCTCCATCTCTCCTCCATCTCTCCTCCATCCCTCCTCCATCTCTCCTCCATCTCTCCTCCATCCCTCCATCTCTCCTCATCTCTCCTCCATCTCTCCTCCATCTCTCCTCCATCTCTCCCCATCTCTCCTCCATCTCTCCCCATCTCTCCTCCATCCATCCTCCATCTCTCCTCCATCCCTCCTCCATCTCTCCTCATCTCTCCTCCATCTCTCCTCCATCTCTCCTCATCTCTCCTCCATCTCTCCTCCATCTCTCCTCCATATCTCCCCATCTCTCCTCCATTTCTTCTCCATCTCGCCTCCATCTCTCCTCCATCTCTCCTCCATCTCTCCCCATCTCTTACCCATCTCTCCTCCATCCCTCCTCCATCTCTCCCCATCTCTCCTCCATCTCTCCCCATCTCTCCTCCATCTCTCCCCATCTCTCCTCCATCTCTTACCCAATCTCTCCTCCATCTCTCCCAATTTCCCCCCATCTCTTACCCAATCTCCCCCCAATCTCTCTTCCCAAGCTCTCCCACTAAGCTCTCCCACCAATCCCTCCAACCAATTGCTCCCCAATCTCTCCCCCAATCTTACCCCCAGTCTCTCCCCCAAGCTCTCCCACCAGTCTTTCCCACCAATCTCTCCCCTTCCCCATCTCTCCGCAATCTCTCCCCAATTTCTTCCCAATCTCTCCCCCAGTCTTTCCCCAAATCTCTCCCCAAGCTCTCCCACCAATCCCTCCCACCAATCTCTCCCTCTTCTCTCCCCCGTCTCTCCACAATCTCTCCCTCAATCTCTCCCCCAATCTCTCCCCCATCTCTCCCCATTACTTCCACACCCAGTTCTCCTGTCCTCAATCCTCCCCAGCTCTCCTGCTAGTCTCCCTTCCGAAACCCCTCCTCCTGAACCCTCCCTCCCCAATCTTCTCCTGTGTCCTCCACATCTCTCCCCTTCCCAACGCTCCCCATCTTCCCTAGGCCAAACCTCCCCTCCCTAGTTTTTCTCACAGTCTCCCTTCCCCAACTTTCCATACCCCCCATCTCATTCTCCAGTCCAATTCTCCCTTCCACATCCCTACATCCCCATTTCCCCTTTGCTCCCTTTCTCTCCTCCTCATCCTCCGTCCTTCATCCTTCCCCCTCCTCCCCTTTCCCCGCTCTTCCTCCCCTCCTCTCCCTCTTCTCATTCCCTTTCTCTCCTCTCCAGTCAGCTACAACCAGCTCCCCGAACCATTTCTCAATCGCCCGTCCCTTCCTCCCTCGCGTTCCACACCCCCCCCCTCCCAGATGACCACTGGGAAATGAGACAGTGGTACACACACTCGCCGGGCTCTCTCCAGAGTCTGGTGATGCTGAGCTCCAGGACTCCAACGGTGAACCACATGCGCGGGTGAGACAGTGATTGGTGACTGGTGATTGGTGGTCGGTTTCTCTCAATGGTTACCTAGGCAACAATAATTATTCAAGTCATCGATTTACTATTGAACCGAAATACAGAGGAGGTCTTTGTTTGCACGCCATCCAGGCACATCATAAAGTCATCGAGCACTACTGCACAGAAACAGGCCTTTCAGCCCATCTAGTCCATACTATATCTGTCATTGCAGCCCTTTTACTCACATCTGGACCCCTCCATGTACCTGTCCAGACTTCCCAGAAATGTTGAATCAAACCCACATCCACTACTTCCGCTGGCAGCTCATTCCACTCTCTCACCAACATCTGAGTGAAGTTCCTCCTCATTTTCCTCCTAAACATTTTACCCTTAACCCATGGTCTTTAGATCTGGTCTCAGCCAACGTCAGTGGAAAAAGCCTGCTTGCATTTAGCTTATCTACACCCCTCATACTTTAGTATCCCTCTGTCAAATCTCCCCTCATTCTCCTATGCCTCGGGGGATAAAGTCCTAACCTATTCAACCTTTCCCCATAACTCAGCTCCTCCAGTCCCAGCAACATCCTTGTAAGAAACACAGGCAAAATGCTGGAGGAACCCAACAGGCCAGGCAGCTTCTATGGAAAGGAGTAAATAGTCAGCGTTTCAGGCCAAGACCCTTCATCGGGACTGGGGATAGAAGATGAGAAGTCAGAGGAAGAAGGCTGGGGAGGGCAGAAGTACAAGTGGCGGGGGAAAGGTGAAGTGAAGGGCTGGGAAGTCGACTGGTGAAAGAGATAAAGGGCTGGAGAAAGGGGAATCTGATAGGAGAGGACAGAAGGCCGTGGAAGAAAGGGAAGAAGGTGATGGGTAGGTAAGGAGATAAGGTGAGAGGGAGCAATAGGAATGGGAATGGTGAAGAGGAGCCAATTACCAGAAGCTGGAAAAATAAGTGTTCATGCCATCAGGTTGGAGGCTACCCAGACGGAATACAAGGTGTGGATTTCCAGCATCTGCAGATCTTCTCTAGTTTGTGCACGTCCTTAAAAAATTTCCCCGTACTCTTACTATCTCATTGACATCTTTCCTGTCGGTAGGTGACCAGAACTGCACACAATACTCCAAATTAGGCCTCACCAACGTCATATACAACTTCAACATCATAACTACGTGTACGAAAGAAAACCAGAACAGATGGAGAAGGTCATGTTCCAGTTACCGAGGGAGGGTAGTGCAGACAGACAAATAGACTCTAAAGGCCACAGTGAGGTAGATTCGGGGATGAGGAGTTCACCCTTCGAGGTCCATTTCACGGGGGAGAAGCTGCCCCTCGGACTGGTAACACTTGCTTTGGTTTTGGCCCGACGGGGGGTGGGGGAGAAGGAGAGACGAATAACCAGGGTGGTTATGTTGGCTGCTTTCCTGAGGCAGCGGGACGTGTAGACGTATTCCGCGGCAGGGAGGGTGGTTGTGTTCCCGAGGTGCTGGGCATGCCTTGACCCTCTGTCCTGTTCCTCCTCCTCCTCCTCCCCAGGTTGGCCAAGTCCACGCTTACCCTCATCCCACTGCTGGGCATTCACGAGGTGGCGTTCGCCTTCGTCACGGACGAGCACGCCCAGGGCATGCTGCGGCACGTCAAACTCTTCTTTGATCTCTTCTTACATTCCTTCCAGGTGGGTTTCAGCTCGGGAAGCGGGGTAGAGGAAAGAGGAAACTCCCACCCCCCCCCGACCCAGAGCCGATGGGAAACAGGGGAGGGGGTCCAAAGAGAGCACCAGCCTGTGCACCCAAGGGTGGGTCCCAGTGTTGGGCACTTTAATCAGAGTCAGTGTTGCCCTCAACCAAGCCAGAGGGACATCCTCTGGCAGAGCAGGGTCGCTTGCTGAGGGGGGCAGTCACAGGCAGAGGGTGTGGACACTGGCTGGAAGGGCTATTCTGTGGCTGGGGGAAGTATTCACTGCCTGGGATGGTGGGATGCATTGGCTGAAGGATCACAGCCCCCCTTCTCACTAACAAAAATGCTCCACACCCACCACCTTAAGGTGAGTGTTACCACTCGGCACAGACTGGAATTGGAACCATGCTGTGCCGGGGATGTGAGTCGGTGAAAACACTCCCGGCACTGACCACAGCCCAACAACGCCCAATACTGACCACAGCCCAACAACACCCAGCACTGACCACAGTCCAACAACACCCGGCACTGACCACAGTCCAACAACACCCAATACTGACCATAGCCCAACAACACCCAATACTGACCACAGTCCAACAACACCCAATACTGACCACAGTCCAACAACACCCAATACTGACCACAGTCCAACAATGCCCAATACTGACCACAGTCCAACAACGCCCAATACTGACCACAGTCCAACAACACCCAATACTGACCACAGTCCAACAACACCCGGCACTGACCACAGTCCAACACCCGGCACTGACCACAGTCCAACAACGCCCAATACTGACCACAGTCCAACAACACCCAATACTGACCACAGTCCAACAACGCCCAATACTGACCACAGTCTAACAACACCCAATACTGACCACAGTCCAACAGCACCCGGCACTGACCACAGTCCAACAACACCCGGCACTGACCACAGTCCAACAACACCCAATACTGACCATAGCCCAACAACACCCAATACTGACCACAGTCCAACAACACCCAATACTGACCACAGTCCAACAACACCCGGCACTGACCACAGTCCAACAACGCCCAATACTGACCACAGTCCAACAACACCCAATACTGACCACAGTCCAACAGCACCCGGCACTGACCACAGTCCAACACCCGGCACTGACCACAGTCCAACAACGCCCAATACTGACCACAGTCCAACAACACCCAATACTGACCACAGTCTAACAACACCCAATACTGACCACAGTCCAACAATGCCCAATACTGACCACAGTCCAACAACGCCCAATACTGACCACAGTCTAACAACGCCCAATACTGACCACAGTCCAACAACGCCCAATACTGACCACAGTCCAACAACACCCAATACTGACCACAGTCCAACAGCACCCGGCACTGACCACAGTCCAACAACACCCAATACTGACCATAGCCCAACAACACCCAATACTGACCACAGTCCAACAACGCCCAATACTGACCACAGTCCAACAATGTCCAATACTGACCACAGTCTAACAACACCCAATACTGACCAAGCCAACACCCGGCACTGACCGCAGTCTAACAACACCCAATACTGACAACAGTCCAACAGCATCCGGCACTGACCACAGTCCAACAACACCCAATACTGACCACAGTCTAACAATACCCAATATTGACCACAGTCCAGCAATACCCAATACTGACCACAGTCCAACAGCACCCGGCACTGACCACAGTCCAACACCAGGCACTGACCACAGTCCAACAACACCCAGTACTGACCACAGTCCAGCAACACCCAATACTGACCACAGTCCAACAACATCCAGATACTGACCACAGTCCAACAACACCCAATACTGACCACAGTCCAGCAACACCCAATACTGACCACAGTCCAACAATGCCCAATACTGACCACAGTCCAACAGCACCCAGCACTGACCACAGTCCAACAACGCCCAATACTGACCACAGTCCAACAACGCCCAATACTGACCACAGTCTAACAACGCCCAATACTGACCACAGTCCAACAACGCCCGATACTGACCACAGTCCAACAACGCCCGATACTGACCACAGTCTAACAGCACCCGGCACTGACCACAGTCCAACAACACCCAATACTGACCATAGCCCAACAACACCCAATACTGACCACAGTCCAACAACGCCCAATACTGACCACAGTCCAACAATGCCCAATACTGACCACAGTCCAACACCCGGCACTGACCGCAGTCTAACAACACCCAATACTGACCACAGTCCAACAGCACCCGGCACTGACCACAGTCCAACAACACCCAATACTGACCACAGTCTAACAATACCCAATATTGACCACAGTCCAGCAATACCCAATACTGACCACAGTCCAACAATGCCCAATACTGACCACAGTCCAACAACACCCAATACTGACCACAGTCCAACACCCGGCACTGACCACAGTCCAACAACGCCCAATACTGACCACAGTCCAACAACACCCAATACTGACCACAGTCCAACAGCACCCGGCACTGACCACAGTCCAACAACGCCCAATACTGACCACAGTCCAACAACGCCCAATACTGACCACAGTCCAACAATGCCCAATACTGACCACAGTCCAACAACACCCAATACTGACCACAGTCCAACAACACCCAATACTGACCACAGTCCAACAACACCCAATACTGACCACAGTCCAACAGCACCCAATACTGACCACAGTCCAACAACGCCCAATACTGACCACATCCCAACAATGTCCAATACTGACCACAGCCCAACAATGTCCAATACTGACCACAGTCCAACAGCACCCAGCACTGACCACAGTCCAACAACACCCAATACTGACCACAGTCCAACAACACCCGGCACTGACCACAGTCCAACAACACCCAATACTGACCACAGTCCAACAACACCCAATACTGACCACAGTCCAACAACACCCGGCACTGACCACAGTCCAACAACACCCAATACTGACCACAGTCCAGCAACACCCGGCACTGACCACAGCCCAACAACACCCAATACTGACCACAGTCCAACAATGCCCAATACTGACCACAGTCCAACAACACCCAGCACTGACCACAGTCCAACAACACCCAATACTGACCACAGTCCAACAACACCCAGCACTGACCACAGTCCAACAACACCCAATACTGACCACAGTCCAACAACACCCGGCACTGACCACAGTCCAACAACACCCAATACTGACCACAGTCCAACAACACCCGGCACTGACCACAGTCCAACAACACCCAATACTGACCACAGTCCAACAACACCCGGCACTGACCACAGTCCAACAACACCCAATACTGACCACAGTCCAACAACGCCCAATACTGACCACAGTCCAACAACACCCGGCACTGACCACAGTCCAACAATGCCCAATTCTGACCACAGTCCAACAATGCCCAATACTGACCACAGTCCAACACCCGGCACTGACCACAGTCTAACAACACCCAATACTGACCACAGTCCAACAGCACCCGGCACTGACCACAGTCCAACAACACCCAATACTGACCACAGTCTAACAACACCCAATACTGACCACAGTCCAACAATGCCCAATACTGACCACAGTCCAACAACGCCCAATACTGACCACAGCCCAACAACGCCCGATACTGACCACAGTCCAACAGCACCCGGCACTGACCACAGTCCAACAACAGCCAATACTGACCATAGCCCAACAACACCCGGCACTGACCACAGTCCAACAACACCCAATACTGACCATAGCCCAACAACACCCAATACTGACCACAGTCCAACAATGCCCAATACTGACCACAGTCCAACAATGTCCAATACTGACCACAGTCTAACAACACCCAGTACTGACCACAGTCCAACACCCGGCACTGACCGCAGTCTAACAACACCCAATACTGACAACAGTCCAACAGCATCCGGCACTGACCACAGTCCAACAACACCCAATACTGACCACAGTCTAACAATACCCAATATTGACCACAGTCCAGCAATACCCAATACTGACCACAGTCCAACAATGTCCAATACTGACCACAGTCCAACAATGTCCAATACTGACCACAGTCCAACAGCACCCGGCACTGACCACAGCCCAACACCCAGCACTGACCACAGCCCAACACCCGGCACTGACCACAGCCCAACAACACCCAATACTGACCACAGTCTAACAACACCCAATACTGACCACAGTCCAACAATGCCCAATACTGACCACAGTCCAACAACGCCCAATACTGACCACAGCCCAACAACGCCCGATACTGACCACAGTCCAACAGCACCCGGCACTGACCACAGTCCAACAACACCCAATACTGACCATAGCCCAACAACACCCGGCACTGACCACAGTCCAACAACACCCAATACTGACCATAGCCCAACAACACCCAATACTGACCACAGTCCAACAATGCCCAATACTGACCACAGTCCAACAATGTCCAATACTGACCACAGTCTAACAACACCCAATACTGACCACAGTCCAACACCCGGCACTGACCGCAGTCTAACAACACCCAATACTGACAACAGTCCAACAGCATCCGGCACTGACCACAGTCCAACAACACCCAATACTGACCACAGTCTAACAATACCCAATATTGACCACAGTCCAGCAATACCCAATACTGACCACAGTCCAACAATGTCCAATACTGACCACAGTCCAACAACACCCAATACTGACCACAGTCTAACAACACCCAATACTGACCACAGCCCAACAACACCCAATACTGACCACAGTCCAACAATGTCCAATACTGACCACAGTCCAACAACACCCAATACTGACCACAGTCCAACAATGTCCAATACTGACCACAGTCCAACAACACCCAATACTGACCACAGTCCAACAACACCCAATACTGACCACAGCCCAACACCCAGCACTGACCACAGCCCAACACCCGGCACTGACCATAGCCCAACAACACCCAATACTGACCACAGTCTAACAACACCCAATACTGACCACAGTCCAACAATGCCCAATACTGACCACAGTCCAACAACACCCAATACTGACCACAGTCCAACAGCACCCGGCACTGACCACAGTCCAACACCCGGCACTGACCACAGTCTATCACCCGGCACTGACCACAGCCCAACAATGCCCAATACTGACCACAGTCCAACAACACCCAATACTGACCACAGTCCAACAGCACCCGGCACTGACCACAGCCCAACACCCAGCACTGACCACAGCCCAACACCCGGCACTGACCACAGCCCAACAACACCCAATACTGACCACAGTCTAACAACACCCAATACTGACCACAGTCCAACAATGCCCAATACTGACCACAGTCCAACAACGCCCAATACTGACCACAGTCTAACAACGCCCAATACTGACCACAGTCCAACAACGCCCGATACTGACCACAGTCCAACAACGCCCGATACTGACCACAGTCTAACAGCACCCGGCACTGACCACAGTCCAACAACACCCAATACTGACCATAGCCCAACAACACCCAATACTGACCACAGTCCAACAACGCCCAATACTGACCACAGTCCAACAATGCCCAATACTGACCACAGTCCAACACCCGGCACTGACCGCAGTCTAACAACACCCAATACTGACAACAGTCCAACAGCATCCGGCACTGACCACAGTCCAACAACACCCAATACTGACCACAGTCTAACAATACCCAATATTGACCACAGTCCAGCAATACCCAATACTGACCACAGTCCAACAGCACCCGGCACTGACCACAGTCCAACACCAGGCACTGACCACAGTCTATCACCCGGCACTGACCACAGCCCAACAATGCCCAATACTGACCACAGTCCAACAACACCCAATACTGACCACAGTCCAACAGCACCCGGCACTGACCACAGTCCAACACCCGGCACTGACCACAGTCTATCACCCGGCACTGACCACAGTCCAACAATGCCCAATACTGACCACAGTCCAACACCCGGCACTGACCACAGTCCAACACCCGGCACTGACCACAGTCCAACAATGCCCAATACTGACAACAGTCCAACAGCATCCGGCACTGACCACAGTCCAACAACACCCAATACTGACCACAGTCTAACAATACCCAATATTGACCACAGTCCAGCAATACCCAATACTGACCACAGTCCAACAACACCCAATACTGACCACAGTCCAACAGCACCCGGCACTGACCACAGTCCAACACCCGGCACTGACCACAGTCTATCACCCGGCACTGACCACAGCCCAACAACACCCAATACTGACCACAGTCTAACAACACCCAATACTGACCACAGCCCAACAACGCCCAATACTGACCACAGTCCAACAACACCCGGCACTGACCACAGTCCAACAACACCCAATACTGACCACAGTCCAACAGCACCCAATACTGACCACAGTCCAACAACGCCCAATACTGACCACAGCCCAACAATGTCCAATACTGACCACAGCCCAACAATGTCCAATACTGACCACAGTCCAACAGCACCCAGCACTGACCACAGTCCAACAACACCCAATACTGACCACAGTCCAACAACACCCGGCACTGACCACAGTCCAACAACACCCAATACTGACCACAGTCCAACAACACCCAATACTGACCACAGTCCAACAACACCCGGCACTGACCACAGTCCAACAACACCCAATACTGACCACAGTCCAGCAACACCCGGCACTGACCACAGCCCAACAACACCCAATACTGACCACAGTCCAACAATGCCCAATACTGACCACAGTCCAACAACACCCAGCACTGACCACAGTCCAACAACACCCAATACTGACCACAGTCCAACAACACCCAGCACTGACCACAGTCCAACAACACCCAATACTGACCACAGTCCAACAACACCCGGCACTGACCACAGTCCAACAACACCCAATACTGACCACAGTCCAACAACACCCGGCACTGACCACAGTCCAACAACACCCAATACTGACCACAGTCCAACAACACCCGGCACTGACCACAGCCCAACAACACCCAATACTGACCACAGTCCAACAATGCCCAATACTGACCACAGTCCAACACCCGGCACTGACCACAGTCTAACAACACCCAATACTGACCACAGTCCAACAGCACCCAGCACTGACCACAGTCCAACACCCGGCACTGACCACAGTCCAACAACACCCAATACTGACCACAGTCCAAAAACACCCAGTACTGACCACAGTCCAGCAACACCCAATACTGACCACAGTCCAACAACATCCAGATACTGACCACAGTCCAGCAACACCCAATACTGACCACAGTCCAGCAACACCCAATACTGACCACAGTCCAACAATGCCCAATACTGACCACAGTCCAACAGCACCCAGCACTGACCACAGTCCAACAACGCCCAATACTGACCACAGTCTAACAACACCCAATACTGACCACAGTCCAACAATGCCCAATACTGACCACAGTCCAACAACACCCAGATACTGACTACAGTCCAACAACATCCGGCACTGACCGTAGTCCAACAACACCCAATACGGACCACAGTCCAACAACACCCAATACTGACCACAGTCCAACAACACCCGGCACTGACCACAGTCCAACAACACCCAATACTAACCACAGTCCAATAACATCCAGATACTGACTACAGTCCAACAACATCCGGCACTGACCGTAGTCCAACAACACCCAATACGGACCACAGTCTAACAACACCCAATACTGACCACAGTCCAACAACACCCGGCACTGACCACAGTCTAACAACACCCAATACTAACCACAGTCCAATAACATCCAGATACTGACCACAGTCCAACAACCAATGAAGTTATCTTACATTTGGAATCAGAATCAAGTTTATTGTCACTGATATTCATTGTGAAATGTATTGTTCTTCGGCAGTGGTACAGGGCAATACTGAAGAAAAATACTTTGTGTTACATTAACAATTATCAATATAAAGAACTGGAACGTTTGTCAGCCACCCTGACCTCAGTCTGTCTGCCTCACTTGCAGGGTATACTGGTTGCGATCTTGTACTGCTTTGTCAACAGAGAGGTACGGCCGTTTACAACATCTCTCCTGCTGTTCTTGGTTACATCCACCTGATGGGAGAGTGGTGTGCGTTGTCTAAAGTCATGTGGGAAGGGCACAGACATGTGGGGTCTCCACCGGGAGGGTAGACAGTGGAGGAGGGAGGGACCTTACGGAGGAGTCTGCCTACTCGCCTCTTCCCAGCACAGCAGGGGGGTGTATCTCCTTCTCTCCCTCTTCCTTCCCTCCCTCTCTTCCCATCTCTCCCCCGCCCCATCTCACTTCCCCTGCTCCCCCCTCTCTCCCCTATCATTTATCTCCCCATCTCTCTTCCCCTATCTCTCCCATCTTTTCCTCTCTTCCATCTCTAACCTCTCCCTCTCTCCCCTATCTTTTATCTCCACCCCATCTCTCTTCCCTTTCTCTCTCTGCCCCCCGCCCCCATCTTGTGCGTATCCCTGTGTGTGATTGTGCACGTCATAAAAATTACTGAGTTACTTGGATAGCAATGTACCCTCTAAATTTTCTTCCATATGTTTTGACCAACTATTGCTGAGCAGGGAAATTTTACTTGACCCGGGAACTTTGCGGCACGTTAAATGTTTAAATGTTAAGGCAATTCCAGCTGTGTGACAGCAAAGGCTGTTTGTGTGGGAGCAGTTCAGTTCCTGTGTGGGCGTGCAACCATGCAGTTTACGGGAACTGTGATAGACAGAGTGTGACCCGGGTCAGACAGAGGGGATCGGTGTCTCTGACCCGGGTCAGGGAGAGGGAATTGATGGATCTGACCCGGGTCAGGGAGAGGGAGAGAGCAAGAGAGACTTGCGAATGTGGAGATATTATTAATTTTTAACTCTTATCAATTGTTTACGACCTCATGAACCACTGCCCAACCCTCTATCCCCCAATTCCTGCCTTCACCCATCCCTTCCCACCTGTATCTACCCAATTCTCCCCTCCATTACATTCCCATATCCCTCTCCCCACATCCCTCCCTAACTCTCCACACATCACTCCCTAACTCTCCCACATCACTCCCTAACTCTCCTCAATCACCCCCTAACTCTCCCACATCACTCCCTAACACTCCCCAATCACTCCCTAACTCTCCCACATCACTCCCTAACTCTCCCCACATCACTCCCTAACTCTCCCACATCACTCCCTAACTCTCCCCAATCACCCACTAACTCTCCCCACATCACCCCCTAACTCTCCCCACATCACTCCCTAACTCTCCCACATCACTCCCTAACTCTCCTCAATCTCCCCCTAACTCTCCCCACTTCACTCCCTAACTCTCCCCACATCACTCCCTAACACTCCCCAATCACTCCCTAACTCTCCCACATCACTCCCTAACTCTCCCACATCACTCCCTAACTCTCCCCACTTCACTCCCTAACTCTCCCACATCACTCCCTAACTCTCCCCAATCACCCCCTAACTCTCCCCACATCACTCCCTAACTCTCCTACATCACTCCCTAACACTCCCCTCATCACTCCCTAACTCTCCCCAATCACCCCCTAACTCTCCCCACATCACCCCCTAACTCTCCCACATCACTCCCTAACTCTCCCCACATCACTCCCTAACTCTCCCCACTTTCTGTATCTACCGCTTCCCTCCACCCCTCCCCCAATGACACCCCGGCCTCCTCCCACTCCCCCCATGACACCCCGGCCTCCTCCCCTCCCCCCATGATACCTGCTGTCCCCCCCCCAGGTGCAGTCGGAGCTGCTGAAGTGGTGGAAGCGCTGGAAGCTGGGCAAGGACCTGGAGGAGGAGTACCGCCACACCTACAGCCAGCCGGCCCAGGCCCGCAACGGCAGCGGCAGCCTGGAGAAGCACCAGCTGGTGGGCGGCTGGCCCAACGGTGCGGCCGAGAGCGGCCCCCGTGGCGCCCGGGGCCCCGAGCCCGGCCCCCAGCACCAGCCGCACTGCTTCCAGTTCCCGGCGGAGGCCGAGCACAAGGCGCTGTGCCTGATGGAGAGTAACTGTTAGTGAGCGGTGAGCAGGACTGGCAGCCGCACCACCAGGGGAAGGGGAGTGGGGGTGAAACCCCAGGCGGGGGGGGGGCACAGCTTCCCATCCCGGCTCCTGCGGTAGGACACTGTGACACCCACCCTGCGCTGGCCTAACGGGGTGTCCCATGACAGGCACCCCAGCAATCTGAAGTAACAACATCCACGCCCCCCCCAAAAAAAACGCAGGCAATTAGACAGAAAACTGCTGCTTCACTGCCTCGCCTACAATCCTGCCCTCACAGACCCGTGAATTACAAGTGTAATGCCCTTTCCTTGGCGGACAAGGTTGCTTCAGACTTGAACGCCATCCAGTGACGCACAGGGGGCGCACCCTGCCCGTTATGTACTGCACGGCTGCCAAAAAGCAAAAAGAAAAGAAAATCCCTTCACCCGAAACCAGTATAAGGACTGGTGCTTCATGCTGGTGGACTCGGGCTTCGTTTGTCTTATGGACCTCTCCTCTTGTATCTCCTGGCGGCTGCTCCCCTCCCTCAGGCAGAGCGAGTGTCCTCCTGGACACAACTACTATGTCGACTCAGGCCCAGGGGGCCGGCGTCGGGCAGAGGCTCCTGGACACCCAGCAGGCGAATGATGTGGAAAATGTTAAAACACAAGCGATTGTGCGGATGCTGGATGCTGGAGGAACTTCAGGAGTTCTGATGCAAAGGGAACGCAGAAGGATTGGGGAACACAGTCCTACAGGCTGGAGGACTGATGACCACATGGAAAAGCAGCTGAGGGATTGGGACTGGGAGGTTCACAGTCAGATTCTGAGTAATTTATCATATAGACTGCAGCTTGAAACTACAGTGGAATACATTGTTTGCATTAACAACTGACATAACCCAAGGATGCGCTGGGGGCAGCCCACAAGTGTCGGCAACATAACAGAATGCTGGGCAGAGCAACACAGAACACGGCAGCCCACAAAGCACTGATAACAAAGCAAGCCTCGTTCCTCCCATCCATCCAACCGCACACGTACACGGTCCTCCAACTGCGGCACAGGCAAGCATCTTCAGCCCCCAGCCCAGCTCCAGACTTTGAGGGTCCAGCATCCCCCGCGGGCTCGCAGAGATTCGCAGACTTGGGGCGCCTGCCTTTGGGCTTCGATCTCTGGACTTCCGATCGACCTTGGAGCTTCAATCTTCGATACTGGCCCCAGTGTTCGCTGATGAGGATGGATGAGGACCCTGAACACCAGGCCCCGGACTTCTGTCTCACCAGCGGCGGGACCACGTTGAAACAGGAGGATGGCATCTGTCCAGAGAGTGTGTCCTGAGCTGCCCACCTTGAGTTGACCAGGTCTTACATCAATGGGGCAGTGCCTGGGAGAGTCACCACTCCCGGGGCGCAGACAAGTTCAGACCAGGAGACAGGGGGCAGAGAATATGGTGGCATAGTGGTTAGCACTACCAACAACCTGGGTTCAATTCCCACCACTGCCTGTAAGGAGTTTGTACATTCTCCCCTGACCGGGTGGGTTTCCTCCGGGTGCTCCAATTTCCTCCCACAGTCCAAAGATGTACCAGTTGGGAGGTTAATTGGTCATTGTAAATTGTCCCGTGATTAGGCCAGGATTAAATTGGGGGATTGCTGGGCAGTGTGGCTCAAAATGTCTATTCCGCGCTGTATCTCAATACATAAGTAAATGGGTTAGAGGCGTTCGCCCGCTCCCTACACACCCGCCACCTTACCGTCCACCTTGGTGTCCAAAAACCCGAGTGAAGTCCACCTGTGTGGAATTTCTGAGTACATAAACTCAAAGAGGACATTCTCCCCAATCTGTGCAAATCCCAAATCCCACAGATCTGTGGTTTTTAATACTCAGGGTCCCCACGAGGTGAGGATATGCGGATATAGGTAAAAGCAGTTAAAAAAAACCTTCAGCGGGGAGGGGGGCTTGAGGGAAAAATCCACGTTTTAACTTGTAATGTGTTGTGAATATGCAGATTTACGGGCATGCGTGTAGTAGTTCACCGGTCAGCACACGGCCGGGGTTGTCTGGTGGCAGTCTACCGACAGAACCTCAGGCTGTGCAGTCTGCTTGCTGTTGTTGCCAGCATTTGTAAGATGTTCTCTTTGACTGAGGGTGGGGGTGATGCTCGACACACAGCTCCCACCTCCCCCACCCCTTGCACTTGTTTCCCTCTGATGCAGAGTGGGGCCATTATAAATACTCAGTGGCCACTTTACTGGGTACAGGAGTGGAGCCTGGCGTTGTCTTCTGCTGCTGTCGCCCATCCGCTTCGAGGTTCGATGTGCTGTGTGTTCAGAGAAGCTCTTCTGCACACCGCTGTTGTAACATGGGATTAATTGAGTTACTGTCGCCTTCCTGTCAGTTTGAACCAATCTGGCTGTTCTCATTTACAATACGCTTTTACCCACAGAACTGCCGCTCACTAGGTTTTTTTGCTATATTCTCTGTAAACTCTAGGGACTGTTGTGCATGAAAATCCCAGGAGACCAGCAGTTTCTGAGATACTCAAACCTCCCCATCTGGCACCAACAATCATTCCCCGGTCAAAGTCCTTCCCCATTATGATGTTTGATCTGAACAACAACCGAACCTCTTGACCACGTCTGCATGCTTTTATGCATTGAGTTGCTGCCACATGATTGGCTGAAGATATTTGCGTTAACGAGTGTACCCAATAGAGTAGCCACTGATTGTAAGTTCAATGTCAGCTATTTTTGTTTCATTGTTGTACAATAACAGTTACCAGTGTATCAAAGGTGCAATGAATCTTGAATCGACAAATGTGTTTAAAAATAGCCCACAAAATCTATGAATTATTGAAGCTTATTTGCACAATTTAATTTATATAAATGTGTAAAATACGTACATATGTTTGACATGAAGACTTTTGTATGTGAAACTCTCAGACATTCTTATCAAGTTGAGTTTGTTATTTGTAGTTGAAGAGTGGTTGTTGAGCCCTACCCAGACCCACCCACCCCCACTCCACCCACCATCCCGCCATCCCAGACTCTGGAACCCAGGGGTAGGGCTTGATGCAGCCTTTTTCCCCTCAAATGAGGGCCGCAAACTTTCCGCACCACCTCCAGCATGTTCGCCAGCTTCC
>NC_086118.1:52077186-52102186 GCF_963921235.1 Mobula hypostoma
CTTAATTATAACATATAGTTACAACAGTGCAAAGCAATACCGTAATTTGAAAAGAGCAGACCATGGGCATGGTAAAAAAAAAGTCTCAAGGTCCCGATAGACTCATCATCTCACGCGGACGGCAGAAGGGATGAACCTCCAAGCGCTGCCAACTCGCCGATGCAGCACCATTGGAAGCACCCAACCGCAGCGGACTCTGAGTCCATCTGAAAACTTCGAGCCTCTGACCAGCCTCTCCGACACAGTCTCTCCGAGCACCATCCTCTGCCGAGCACTTTGACCCCGTCCCGGTCGCCGAGCAACAAGCCGAGGACTCGGTGGCCAAATGAAAAATGGCTGAAGTCACTTAGCACTTTAGTGCAAGGGTGTTTGTTAGATGCGTCAAAAATCAAACTTACAAAAATCAGTGAAAGTAGCAAAAATAAAACCGCCAATACTTACAAAAATATTGGACTCAGTTACAATCATGTTACAAAATAAACAAAAATATCTACCTTAAATACAGTATACAAACAATGTTTACACATTTACACATCCCCATTACTAAGGAGATGGAATATTCTGCTGTGCGTGGTGCTAAAGGCACCATAAAGCCAGCCCAAGTGCATCCGCACGGTTTAGGACCCACTATCAGGATATGCCGGGGAAGACAATGAAGTGAGTAACACTCACAGCAGAATGACAAGACAACATTAATGTGCGTGTAAATGTGTGTGTGTGAGGAGTGTGTTTACCAAGTACACTCCGCCACGTTACCACCCTCCCTCTCCTGCGGTGACAGGGCTTGGTGGCTGAGACAGGTAGTCTTGCAGTGACATTTCCTTCCCCTGCTTTTTGGAGGACACAGAGCTTTGAAGGGTTGGGAGCTCCAGGTACGACCGTGTCACTCCAGCATTACGGTCCTTCGTTGTCTGAACCCATGTCAGCACTCTGTGTGGTCTGTGTAAAGGTCGAACTCCCTGCCGAGGAGGTACTACCGGAGGCTGTCCAGGGCCTATTTAACGGCCAGACGCTCCTTTTCAATGGTGGGTACCTGGCTTCCCTCGGGAAGAATTTCCGGCTCAGGTAAAGGACAAGGTCGCTCTTCTCCAGGTTCTCCTTGCACCAGCTCTGCTCTGATGCCTACTCCTGAGGCACCTGCCCAGACAAGGAAACATCTGTCAAGGGCTGGGCTCCAAAGGGCAGGTGAAGAACATGTGCCCTTTACTGGCTTCTAAAGCATCGTCATGCTGGCTTGTCCACATCACTGGGTTGCTTACAAACTTCCCAGAGGCACAGCCAGGGTGGCAAAGTGGTATGATACTATCTTACCAGACACAGGAAGGACTTCGCTTCCTTGGTGTGAGGTCGCGGACTGCTCCGGATCACTTCCACTTTGTCCACCCGGGCTCAGACCTCTCTATTTCCCAGCTGGTCACCAAAGTATCTGCTTTCCCTTTCAGCACCACTCACATCTTTGTAGATTGACGGTGGGACGAGCAGCTCGAACAGTCCCCAAGACTCTGCACAGTTGACCCAGGGGTGCCAACCACGTTATCTAGGTAGGCCGCACTGCAATCCTCACAGCTTTGGAGTGCCTGGTCCACCAGCCGCTAAAAGGTTGCGGGTGCACCATGAAGACCAGAGTCATCGCAGTGACCCAGGGCGTGCAGAAGGTAGTACGAAGTTTGATTGGTCATCTTAGGGAACCAGCCAATAGCCTTTACAAAGGTCCAGTGTAGTGATGTAGTTTGCCTGTCCAATCCTTTCTAGTAGGTCTTCAATATGGGGCATCAAAAAAGGAAATGGCATTTACTTCTGGAAATCACTGCATACTCTCAGGGTACCATCCTTCCTGAGCACAATAACGATAGGACTGCTCACCCACTAATTGACTCCCAGCTCCAGCATGGTCCAATCTCATCCTCCAGGGCCCTCATAAATCGCTCTGGCACTCTGTAGCAGTGTTGGCGTACCGAACCCTGGTCAGCTCTGATCCTGATGGGATGTTTTAGGACCTTTGTCAGCCCTGGTCTCTGCTGGAGCTGCTGAGGAGAACCAGCAAACACCCTCTGCAGCTCCACTGGTTGACGGCCATCGAGATGGGAGAGGTCAACCTTCCCAGGCCTCCACGACCTCCTCTGAGTCATCTCCTTCTGCAGTCTGGTGGACCAGGAGAGATGTGCTGTTGGCAGGAACCCTTCTCTCCCTCCAGGCCTTCAAGAGATGAACGTGAAAGGTCTGACGCTCTTTCCCCTTCTCTGGGTGCAGAACCTCAAGTAGTTGGGCTCATCATTCTCACTATTGTAAATTGGATTTGCCACTTAGCAAAGAGCTTACCAGGGGATGATGGTAGGCGTAGAAGGACCTTCTGCCCTTGTTCAAGTTCTCGCTGTTGGGCCTGTTGGTCATTCTGGGTCTTCTGTGTGCCCTGGAGGTTAAGGCAGGCCTCTTCTCGGTACTGCTCCAGGACAGGCCCTCATTTGCAGGATGTAATGGGCCTCCAGGAGCATCATCTGGCCCTTCAGCAAGTCCAGGGGTCTCTGTACCAGCCAACCATACAAAAAGATCAAAAGGTGAGAATCCAGTGGCTGCCGGAGGAACTTCCCTATATGCAAGAAGAAGAAACAGTAGCCACTTGTCCCAATCTTTCCCCGCGTCAGATACAGGTTTCCTCAATATGCTTTTCAATGTTTGGAAAGGCAGGGTGTCGGGTCCGGAGGCTAGGGTCAGGCTGATTCCTCTGCGGTGCTGAGGGTGTGAGACTGCTCTGCTTCGTGACTGCGAGCTTCACGGTGATTTGCCCTGCTATATGACAAACTGAGACCGAGGCCTTGGGCCTACTCTGGCTGTTCCGGGCTCCGGGCTCCGGGCTCTGGGCCTGTGCACTCAATTTGGTTCAGGAGGCTGTTGCTCGCTTTTACTGTTTGCGTGATTTGTGCCTTTATTTCCTCTTCCTCCGTGCATCGGCTGTTGGTCTTTTTAAAAATATGTTTATTTCGGGTTTCTTGCTTCGTGGCTGCCTGTAATCAGATGAATCTCAAGGTTGTATCATTTACACATACTCTGATAATAAATCTCCTTTGAATCCTTTTCGAACAGTGAAGCGACCTGTGTGAGTAGAGCAAACTGGCACAGAAGCAAGAAGAGGGTATTCGCAAGACAAAATGCAGCCAGGGCCCTGCTCTCGACACAGGTTAAAAGCAGCTCCTGCAGAGTTAGGAGCAGCTCTCCCGGCGGGGTGGAGTCCCACGACTCTGGTACACTCACCCATGATCAAAAAGAGAAAAAGCTACAGCAGCTGTTCGACTGAACAACCTCATGGTCTTATGGAACCTGCTGCCCCTCGAGTGAGAGGGAGAATGAGGGAGGAGGTGTGAACCTGCCAATATAATTCTGTTTCAGTGGGGGGGGGGACTCTGAGAATCACTTATCTGGGTAAATCACATTGGTGTCGTTCAGGGAGCTGTTGAAAGGGACGGACCTTATATGGAGCTGGCGGAATCAAACAAGCGAGTGGCAGTACCAAGCAAGGGTCTCCTCCATGAGAGGAAGTGAGAGAATGAGGAAGAATCAATGGAAGCTCTGGGGTCTTATTCAATGAGGGGTTACATAAGCCCCTGCATATTCCTCAGACATCTGAAGGAAGCACCAGGGGTTGCGGACCGTGGGATTATTGGGAGTGGGCGTGGGAACTCGACACTCGCCAGAGAAGGACCTATTCGTCCCAGAAGCCCTGCAGTAAGACCTCTGCTAATGTCAGGAGTTAGGAGTCCTGCAGTCTCCTGGTTGACCAAGGTGGGGTGGGGTGGGAGTGGGGAGATGTCACAGGGTGACTGGAGTGGGTGACCAAAGAATAGAGATTGGTTGGTTTGCTGGGACGGTCTTGACTTAAACATCTCCACTTTCCCTTCCAACCTTCAGTCTCCTCCCTCTGGGTAGCAGATTCTCTAATTACCCCTCCAACCTCCACTTCCATCCTTCTGGGGTAACATATCCTTCAGTTATCTCTCCAACCACTCCCCTCCCTCTGAGGTAACAGATTCTCTAATTACCCCTCCAACCTCCACTCTCCTCCCTCTGGGTAGCAGATTCTCCACTTTGCCCTCCAACCTCCATTCCCTTCCCTCTGGGGGTAACAGATCCTTCAGTTACCCCTCCAATCTCCACTGCCCTTCCTCACGGATCCAATACATTCTGGGCCAAAAGAGATTTACCAGGCTCCCTCCCAGGGTGAGACAGTTGTCTTATCAAGAGAGGCTACAGAAATTCCATCCAGCTCTTTTAGAGTGCAGAAAACTGGGGGGTAATCCCGAGTCCCCTCCGCTCCCACGTTTCCTGTTCCCTGAATCCCAGATTGCTGGCTGGCATCCAGGGAGATTATTGTATGTCACATTGCCACTTGTGATTGGCCGTATTCCCTGGAAGTGTCGTCATGTGACCTCCTGCCCCAACTGTGGTTCTCACCCCTCCCCCACGGTCCCATCATTCCTGCATCTGAATTATAACCATCAAGCAAAATGTGAAAGGAAATTAAAGAAAACAAGCTGTCCGTGTGAGGGCTTTCCCTCAGGGACTTGCTTCAGAGATGTCCACACGTTGAACATCATCATTGTCACGGTATGGTAAGAACATGCAAATCATTGTGAGCCATGTCAAACGACGTGGGCGATCGCGGTCTTCTATCTATTTTTAATGCGAAGACCTCCATCACGCTGCAGTTCTTATTCTTTTCTCTTTCCTTGACCATGATTGTTCTTGGCAAATTTTTCTGCAGAACTGGTTTACCGTTGCTGTCTTCGTGAGACGGGTGACCCCAGCCGCTATCAATGCTCTTCAGAGATTGTCTGTTTGACATCAGTGGTCGTGTAACCAGGACTTGTGATGTGCACCGAATGCTCACACCACCTGCTCCCATGGCTTCACGTGACCCTGATCGAGGGTGGGGGGTGGGAGTCCAAGCGGGTGCTACAAGGGTGACGGAGGGAAGGAGACGTTTCTCTGGCCCACCAACTCCTCTTACAGTATAGGAGGTCAACTTTATAAGAACTTTATCGTCATCTGCACAAGAGTATGTGGGCACAGATGCGGTGAAAACCTTTTCTTGCAGCAGCAAGTAAGAAGCTGGACCTCCTCCTGACTTTGCCCTCCCTGCTTACAGTTCTCGAGAGCTGCACAACAGGCCGGTATCCAGACCGTTGGAACAGAACCGGAATCCCGGTTCATTGGCGCTGACAGCTGTCGTGAAACTTGTCTTGTGGCAGCAGAACAGTGCAATACATAAAAAGCAAACTATAAATTACTATATTTATATAGTAGTACAAAAAGAGAGGAAATTAGTGAGGTAGTGCTCATGGGTTCGTTGTCCGTTCGGAAATCTGACGGCAGAGGGGAAAAAGCTCTTCCTTAAACATTGAGTGTGTGTCTTCAGACTCCTGAACCTCCTACTTGAAGGTGGCAATGAGAAGATGGCATGGCCTGGGCTTTGGGGTCCTTAAGTAGGGATGGTTTCTCTTTGACATGTCCTCAACATGCCGGCAGTCTCCTGGACTTTGTGATCTAGTCCAACACCGGACGGCGACTTGGGTCGCCCCAGTTCATCTGCACAACATCTACGATCATAAAAATCTGGTCAGAACCAACAAGTTCTGTCAACATAAGGTGCAGGATAAAATAATAATGCCTCTCTTTTAAGGGCTTTATTTATATCAGAAGCCCAAAATATTATTGGAGGCAGCAATTAAAATTCCACTCGTATATAAACATTGCTCTTTGTGCTCTTGCTTTGTGGCATAAATCATTTTGGACAGGGAGACGTGAAAATATGCAACCAGAGAGATACTAGGAATAAAACTGAGCAAGACAAGAAATGCTTCCAGTAACTTCAGTACGGTACATAGCACCCAGATTGACCGAGAAATCAGCAGACTGCTTGGACATGACCATGCTGTATTGTATCCCCTTTCTTTCTTTCTTTTTTATCTCTTTCTCCTCTCTCTCTCTCTCTTTCCCTAACCCTCCCCCTCTCTTTTTATCTTTCTCTTTCTGTCTTTCTTTTTCTCATCTTCCTCTCATTCACTCTCTTTCCCTCTCATTCCTTCCCCCTTCTCTCCCTCTCATCTTCCCTCTCTCCCTCTCTCTCCCCCTCTCCCCCTCCCCTCTCCTTTCCTCTCTCCATCTCCCTTTCTGTCTCTCGCTCTCTCCCCCTTTCTTTCTCTCCCTCTTTCTCTGTTTATGTCTTCCTCTCTCTCTCTAGCCCCCACCCACCCCTTCCCCACTTCCACCCATTGCTCCGTTCCCAGAGCTTTCCGTCGGAGCTGTGCCTGACCTGGGCATTGTCACTATCTAAACATGCACTCCCTCTCCCTCATCCAAAAGATGACAAGAGTTCATCCTGGGGCCAGCTCCAAGCAGGGGAAAAAAAAACAGGAATGGATTTAAATGACTTTCCAGACCAGGACTTCTCCCTGTCTAATCCTATTGCAGGAAGCCCTGTCTGAATGATGCAAGGATCTTGAATCATCTTGTGACATTCTCGACTGAAGACTACGCTGGGACTCCCGCCAGTTGAGGATTGCCAGAGGAGGACTTTATCCAATGAGCTGCTGAACTGAGGCCCCGTCTCTCCCTCATCTAGATGGGGAAGATCCCATAGTAAGCGTGAGTTAGGGAGGAATAGTTCAGAGGAATAATAGGATTTAAACTCCATGGATCTGCAAAGTTTAGAAAGATGGAGGTTTATGGAACAAGCTCAAGGAAATGGGACCATGAGTTGGGCTGAAGGAATCCTTACTAGTTTGTTATTGTCACATGTATCAAGATACCGTGAAAACCATCACCCCACATCCCTGTGTGTTTCCATTACTTCCTCTGAGATGCGTGAGCGCGCAGCCGCACAGTAACTGAAATGCTCCCATGCACATAGCCTTCGTTGCCATGCAGCTGGAATTTCTTTTTATATAATGTTAATATAATTTTCAAATTATGCTAATATACTTCTGGAATCTGCATTAACATAATTGTGATATACTGTACCCTGTAATTAATTATGTTAATTAATATAATCCATAAATTTTCTAAGCAATAAACATTCCACAGCCTTTACCTTGAAACATTTTAGAGCTTCAACGTACTTACATTGTCAGTGTTTCAAGTTTCAACACTGTTACAAATTGTAACAGTAAACACAGAACAGAAGACATTGTTAAACTCTCAGCCTGCTGAATGCTGACGCCATCTAGTCAAAACATTTTATTTTTGACATTGTGCCTGTCAGTTGTTTTGACAGCTTGACATTGTTTACTTGTGTTGTGAGTCATGGTTTGTGTTTGTTTGATGTGTATATTACAAAAAAAAACCATTTAAAATGCCGTGCAGTTTTCAGGCCATGTAAAAATTTCCTGCTCAGAGCAATGGTTGGTCCATATAGCTGTAGAAAAAAAGAGGAACTTTGCTTGTCTCACAGATCAAACCATTACACAGTGCATTCAGCTAGAATAAGGTAAACCAATAGCAATGCATCTCTCTGTAAATTCTCCTGAGGAGATTTGATGGGATCCAACCTGAGACACTGAGGGTTGAGGATCAGGAACTGGGGGCACAGGTTTAAGGTGAAAGGGTAGACATTTAATAGGAACTTGAGGGGAAACTTTTTACTGAGGGGGACATTTAAAAGAGTCTTTGATGGGCACCTCCTCTACCCTCAGCACAATCCTCAAACTGTGCTGGTCATTGACACAAACAGTGCATTTCACTGTATGTTTTGATGTTTCTATGTACATGTGACAAGTGAAGACATTGTGTGATCTTTAATCTCTCTCTCTGGAGATAGGGAGCTGCTGGTGAGAGTGAAAGCTGGGATTCATAGTTTTCCACTCTGAGCCCGGGTGCTACCTCAGGGGCTGTTCTATTGCGGGCTGCGGGGGGGGGGGACGTGGTATTAATGGAGATGGGTGGTGGGAAACTTTGGTAATGTGACCGTAAGATATAGGAGCAGAATTAGACCAGTCAGTCCGTACAGTCTGATTCACCATCCTATCGTGGCTGATTTATTATCCGTCTCAACCTCATTCTCCTGCTTTTTCCCCATAATCTTTGACATCCTTACTAATCAAGAACCTATCAACCTCCACTTTAAATATACCCAATGACTTGTCAACTGAGGCAATGAATTCCACAGATTCACCACCCTCTGGCTTAAGAGAGCAACTCAAATAGCTAACGGAAGCAGGTCCCAACCTATCTGAGAGCACCAGTCTGGGCCATTTAATCTTGTCTGTGAAGTGTCTTGAGATGCTTTTCAGTTAGAGATGCTCTATAAACAGAGGACATTGCTGTTGTCTTCGGGTTTTGTAGATTGGGAATGACCTCTGCACAGCAAGATCCCACTTCAGCAAGCTTTGGGATGGCATTAACCTGGTTTCTAACTAGCAGTGAGGGGCAGGAATTGGCAAAGAGGGTGTTGCAGGGCTGTGGCCTCTTATAAAATGCACCAGTCTCCAACAACGCAGCACTCCCACAGTCCTCCAGCGGAAGTATTCACCAGACCACTGGAGGTCCATGAGCCAGTCCTCATTAGAGGATCGGAGGTGGAGGAGGGTCAGTAACTTTAAAATTCCATGGTGTTACCATCTCAGAAAATCTGCTCTAGGACCAGCATGAAAGTGCCATTGCAAAGAAGGCATGACGGCACCTCTACTTTCTTAGAAGTTTGCTCAGAATCAGCATGTCTTCTAAAACTTTGACAAACTTCTAGAGATGCATGGTGGAGAGCGTCCTGACTGGTGGCATCACGGCCTGGTATGGAAACACCAATGTCTACTAATGGAAAAGTCTACAGAAGCTGGTGGACACAGCCCAGTCCATCACCAGCAAAGCCCTCCCCACCATTGAGCACATCTACAAGGATGCTGCCACAGGAAAGCAGCGTCTATCACTGAGTACGCCCACCATCCAGTCCATGCCCTCTTCTCGCTACAACCATCGGGAAGGAGGTACAGAGGCCTTAGGTCCCACACCACCAGGTTCAGGAACAGTTACTACCCTTCAACCATCAGGCTCCTGAGCCAGGGTGGACAACTTCACTCACCTCAACTCTGAACTGATTCCACAACCTCAGACTCCTTTTCCAGGACTCTACAGCTTACGTTCTCAGTATTATTTATTTCTGATTTGCACAATTTTGTTCTTCTTTTGCACATTGATTGTTTGTCTTTGTTTATGTATACTCTTCATAAATTCTATGGTATTTCTTAATTTTCCTGTGAATGCCTGTAAGAACGTGAATCTCAAGGTGGGATACAGAAACATATGCGTACTTTGACAATAAATATACTTTGTTCTTGAATTTGACTTTAGAATGTGTGTTTGTGCCTCCAGGACTGTGGAATCATGGGTAACCACGGAGAGATCCAGCTGGGAAAACAGGCCCTTCTGCCCATCAGCTCTGTGCTGACCATTAAGCACCCAGCACACCTTTCTCCGTGGCATCAGTCTGGCCCAGGATCAACACTCACCCACACACACACACACCAGAGGCAACCTACAGCAGCCAGTTCACCTCGCAACCTGCAGGCCTTTGGGACATCGGTTAAACCAGAACACCCGAGGGAAGCCCACCTGCTCACAAGGAGAACGGGCAAACTCCTCACAGATAGGTTCAAATTCACGGGGCCTGGCGCTGTGCGGCATTGCTACTAACCGTGCCTCATACAGAATTGGAATGAAATTCATACAACCTTCTGACGCTGGGGATGCTCGCTACTAAAGGTCAAGGGAGAGTTTATTGTTATCTGCACACGTAAATGTACGCACAGGAGCAATGAAACACAGAATCACAGAGCAAAGCATCAGAGTCGCCTCATTTACAGCTCTGCGCAAAAGTCTTAGGCCCATATGTGTATAGCTAGGGTGCACAGTACTGTATTTGTCAATGTGAAACGGGGAGCGAGTTTGTAAATCTGGCAGGAGCAAAGGATGATGGGAATGACAGGGGTGGAGTGCCGCGGGAGGGGTGTGGGGGGGGGGGAGATAACGGGGTGGTGCGGGTGCAGACACACCCATCCCTGAGACACCAGGTAAGGTCATTTGATTCCAAACGATCAGTTTATTGATCGTTACAGAATGTCTCTCTGGTGCTTCCTGCTCCCTCCCCTCTCCCTTCCCTTTTATCGCAACCATGATCTCCTCTCCCTACCCCTTTTCCAGTCTCAGTCCACAACAGAGACCCAGATCAGAATCAGGTTTGTCATCACTCGCACATGGCATGAAATTTGGTTTTGTTTGTGGCAGCAGTACAGTGCAAGACACCAAAGTTCAAAGTAAAATTTATTATCAGAGTACATACACGTCACCACATACAACCCTGAGATTCATTTTCTGTGAGCCTACTCAGCAAATCTATAGAACAGTAAGTGTAAACTGTAAACATCAGGAACTGTTAACTGTAAACTGTGCAAATGCAGATATAAATAAATAGCAATACATAAAATACATAAAATTACTACAGTATTATTAGGCACCCTAGCTATATATATGTACCTAAGACTTTTGCACACTACTGAACAAGAAAATATATAAATTATACAATGCAAGGAAGACCGCACTTAGAACGAAAAAGGCCCGTTGCTAAACTCTTTATGGGGTTCAATTCCTGCTGCTGTCTTTGAGGAGTCTGCAGGTTCTCATCATGTCTGTGTGGGTTTCCTCTGGGTAATCCAATCTCCTCCCACCTTCCAAAGATGTACAGGTTCAGATTAATATTAGTAACCTTCGGGCTTGCTACGTGCTGACACTTGTGGGCTGCCCCCCGCCCAGCACTGCCTTGGACTGTGTGGATTGTTGACGCAAACGACAGATTTCACTCTGTATTTCAATGTACGTGTGACAAATAAAGCTAACATTTCATCTTTTTAAATCTTTTATAATGTTCATAGGGTTGGTGTTCTAGGGTAGTGATTAGGATTGTGCAGGTCAGTCCAAGAACCACTTGGTTGAAGGGAAGTAGCACTTGGCAGCTGCACCATGGGCACTAACCTCCCCAGCATCGAGGACATCTTCAAAAGGCATTGCCTCTCAAACGTGGCATCCATCATTAAGGACTCCCCCCCCCCCCATCTAGGACATGCCCTCGTCTCATTGCTACCATCCAAGAGGAGGTACGGGAGCCTGAAGACACACACTTAACATTTCAGGAGTACTTTCCTTTCTTCCACCATCAGATTTCTGAACGGAAGCACAAGAGATCCTGCAGATCCTGGAGATCCAGGGCAACATACATAAAATGCTGGAGAGATCCAGCAGGTCGGGCAGCATCCACGGAGGTGAATCAACAGTCGACATTTCAAGCCCGGACTTATCATTATCACAGAATTTTCTCAATAGTCCATGAACCCATGAGCACTGCCTCACTATTTTTGCTCTGTTTTTGCACTAATTATTATGTATGTATTCTAGTGATGGAGAAGGAAAACTCTGATGTTAATCCTCCGCTGCCTTGCAGCCACACCCGCCCATGGGAGGAGCTTCGGGAGTAAACCCCGAGGAAGAAATCCGGAGCCGGGGTCCCTAAGGCAGTTTGATGTTGTTTACAGCTTCACTCTGGCAACCTCTGCGACGACTCTGGTGCCAAGCTGTATCAGCACTTGCCCTTTCCCGGACTACATCAGTGACGTGGAGATGGGGAGCCCGCTGCATGGGCAACAGCCAGTTCTTCAAACCTTCCCACCCAGGCTTGTGCCCAAGAGAGGACACAGTCCACCAGAGGCGCGAACCTCTGATCCCCTGGGTTTGACGGCTGCTGACTACTATTCTGCCAGTGATAATGACCGTGATTCTGATGCTGGTGGTGACGGACTTACTACCAAACTCTGCCTAGAGGCTCGTACCAAGGGTGATACGGTGACCCCAAGCAAATCCTGGCTGATGGGGAATGGGGCTCTGCGGGTTAAGAGGAGGGTGATCGAGTGAGTAGAAACAAGGGCCGAGTTGTTGACAGTACTGAGCACGGATTGTGCAACTGGGTTTCCGCTGTACTATTTTAAATGATGTTTCCAAGAATCTGAAGGACAAAGTCTACCAGGCTGGAAATCCAATTAGTAACAAGTAGCTGAAGGTTGCATCATGTGATCCCTGCGATTCATCCTCGGTAGGAGCAGTGTGTTACGCAGGTTTTTGCTCATCCTCGCAAACATCTCAGGTGTCAGAGCTCTGGCAAGTGGGGGCGGGCCGGCTCGCCACGGTGGTCGGCTCGGTGTGGGTTTGCTCGGACTCCGGGGCTCTGTGCTGCCATTATGCTGCCTGGGCTGCTCCTGGAGCTGGGCGTAATTTTGGGGTCCGCTTTCTCTGCCGCTGCCGGCAAGTGAGTTGCGCTGGCATTGCAGAGGGGTCCGGAGCAGGTACACGAGAATGACCACAGGAATGGAAGGGTTAAGCTATGAGCAGCGTTGAACGGCTCCGTGTCTGTAGTACCTGGAGTGTAGACGAATGAAGAGCAAATACAGTCCCTCCGGCCCACAATGTCGTGCCGACCTATCAATCTGTTTATTTATTCTTACATGTTTCTTACTGTAACCTATAGTAATTTTTTTAATGTATGGCACTGTACTGCTGCCAAAAAACAATTTTTACGACATCTCATTCGTCATACTAAACCAGATTCTAATTCTCAATCTTCTTCGGTTCAGCTGAAGAGCCTGTTTCTGGGCAGTACGAATCTTCGATTCCATGAGCTGAGGGCCAATAACACAATTGTGATGCTTCATTGAGAAGAAAGACTGGATTTCTTTATCCCATCTACATTGAAACGTACCGCGAAATGGCTCATCTGCCTACATAAACACAAAAAGATTCTGCAGATACTGGAAATGGGGAACAACACACACAAGATGCTGGAGGAACTCAGCAGGTTCTATGGAAATGAAGGAGGGTCCCCGTCCCGAAATGTCGACTTGTCATTGCTTTAGATGCTGCCTGGCCTGCTGAGGTCCTCCAGTATTTTATGTGTGCTGCTTAGGAATAAACAGTCGACTTTTCGGGCTGAAACATCAACTTTCCATAGATGCTAGCTGACCTGCTCAATCCCGCCAGATTTGAGCGTGTTCATCTGTGTACAAACTCCTTATGGACAGTGGCGGGAATTGAACCCCCAGTCACTGATCGCCGGCTACGCTAACCACGCCGCCTCATTGTTCGCACTGAGAACCTTGCTTTGGGAGTACACGTTGGCAGAGGCAAGGTGAGGGGTGGGGGCTACCTCCTGGCAAGCCAGCACCCTCCAGTTAGCTGGTGGAAGACTCCACAGTCCCCACTCGGCCCATTAACCCAGCCCAGAATCTACAAATGCCTAGTCGGGTCAAAGTGAGGGAAAGGTAGGATGAAGCACCAAGAGGTGCCAGGGATCTATGTAATCCAGAATTAGTCACAGTGTCAGTTGGTATCATAGAGTCACAGAACACTACAGCACAGATGTGGCCCTTCAGCCCATCTAGTCTGTACTGAACCATTAGTCTACCTACTCCCATTGGCCTGCACCCAGACCATAGCCCCGTCCACATACTTATCCAAATTTCTCTTAAGTATTGAAATCGACCCTGAATCCACCACTTGTGCTGGCAGCTCGTTCCTCACTTGCACCACCCTCTGAGTGAAAAAGTTTCCCCTCAGGTTCGCCTAAAACATTTTACCTTTCACCCTTAACCCATGACCTCTGGCTGAAGTCTCACCCAACCTCAGTGCAAAAAGCCTGCTTGCATTTACCCGATCTATACCCCTCATAATGTTGTACACCTTTAACAAATTTCCCCTACTTTCCAGGAATAAAGTCTTAATCTATTCAACTTGGTCCTCTGGTCCCAGTATCTGTTCAACCTCTTGACATAGCTGCCTTAGGTAACTGGTTAAAGTCGTCACTGGAGTTAGAAACATAGAAACATAGAAAATAGGTGCAGGAGTAGGCCATTCGGCCCTTTGAGCCTGCACCGCCATTTATTATGATCATGGCTGATCATCCAACTCAGAACCCTGCCCCAGCCTTCCCTCCATACCCCCTGAACCCCGTAGCCACAAGGGCCATATCTAACTCCCTCTTAAACACAGCCAATGAACTGGCCTCAACTGTTTCCTGTGGCAGAGAATTCCACAGATTCACCACTCTCTGTGTGAAGAAGTTTTTCCTCATCTCGGTCCTAAAAGGCTTCCCCTCTATCCTCAAACTGTGACCCCTCGTTCTGGACTTCCCCAACATCGGGAACAATCTTCCTGCATCTAGCCTGTCCAATCCCTTTAAGATTTTATACGTTTCAATCAGATCCCCCCTCAATCTTCTAAATTCCAACGAGTACAAGCCCAGTTCATCCAGTCTTTCTTCATATGAAAGTCCTGCCATCCCAGGAAGGTACCAGAGTAACACTCACAAAATGCTGGAGGAGCTCAGCAGCTGTGGAATCTCTTGTGTTTCTGTCACTAACAGTGCTTGTGTTCCTGCCATTGTCTGTGAGCAGTGCATACAGTCTCTCCTTGATCACGTGGGTCTCCCCAGGTGCTCTGCTTTCCTCCCACATTCCAAAGACGTACAGACTAATAGGCTAATTGGTGACATGGGAGTGACTGGGACGTATGTGCTGATTGGTCAGGAAAGGGCCTGTACTGTGCTGTATCGTTAAACAAAAGAGGACTGCTAAAGGAGAAAGCGTTATCCATGTGTCAGTTGGAAAACTTTGGGGCTTTTTTTTCTGATAACTCCCTGAAAGTTGAATCCTTCTTGTGAAGTTCTTCCAGTAAAACTTCTGGTCAAGATGGAACCGAGCTGCAGTCTCTGTCATGGCTGTGCCTCAGGTATGGATGCTTTTTAGGTTTGTAGGGATGGTTTTAGGGACAGAGAGGAGAGTTTGTGTATTCCAGAAACCAGCTAATGCCGGCTGGTTTAGCAAACAGAGCAGCGGACACCCCTGCTGAAATCCGGAGGAAAACACACAGAGGATGCAGAGGGTGATCACAAAGTCGAGGAAAGAGGACCGGGTCGAGACAACGAGACTTATGGAGAAGAGGAGCTCGGTGGGTAATACCGTTTCGGCTGACCGGAAGTACACTGAGAGCGGTAAGCATAAGGGAGTTTCGTGCTTACTGATCTGGTTAACAACAGATGTTGCAATCTGGGGCATATTACGATCGAGGAACGTGTTTGCAGACTGGATATTGAACTTTTTGCTGTTGGACTTCAGCCACATTCCACTGTGATACAACAGTTGGCGGCACGGGAGGTCGTTCCTGCCTGTGACCATCGAACGTGCAGCTCCTCCCGTGGGGGGTCAGACACCCTGACCCAATAGACTGGTCCTGGACTTATTTTCCATCTGGCATAGTTTGCATTTTGTTGTTTGATTGTTGGTGGTTTTTGTATTGCTATATTTACGCTCTATTCTTGGTTGGTGCGGCTGTAACGAAACCAAATTTCCCTCAGGATTGATAAAGTATATCTATCTATCTATCTAGCAGCCAGGTTAGTGTTTGTGGACAGGGATGTGGGTGAGTTAGATGTCAGGCCCGAGTCTAGGCCTCTGCTCAAAGGCCAGTGACATGGATGCAGGATGAAGGACGTTGGTGGTTGATGTCAGGCTGGCAGACCGGCGAGGATGAAGGCTGGTGACCCCCTACCCTGGGTCAGTGAGGCAATGGCAGGCTCCAGGATTGGCGTTCCATGTGGGCAGGCAGCATGAGGGCTGGTGAGCCCACAGGTAGGCAGGCTGTCGACACCAGAGTTCGAGGCTTAGTGTTCCGGGTCCTGCACACTGGCGGCTCTGGAGTTTGAGGCCCGGAGGCCGGTTCTTCATCCAGAGTCTCATTCGTCGTCATCGGCAGATCCTGGGGTTGGTCCTGAAAATCAGGCCCGACAGCCACAGCCCCAAGTCTGAGATTCTCTGGAGGCCCAAGACCCAGTGCCTGTGAGCCCAGGTCCAATGGAGGCCAAACGTGCCCTATCCTACGGTTGGTGGAGTGGGTGTGCGACTGTGCGTGTGCGCGTGTGTTAAGGGGGAGCAGGGCTTGCTTTGTTGTGTTCAGTTGTTCTACTGAACATTGTGGGATTGCTTTGTTGACATTTGCGGGCTGCCCCCAGCACACCGTTGTGTGTGTTGGTTGTTGACACTAACAACACGCGTCACTGTAAGTTTCAATGCGCAAGTGATAAATAATCCTGAATTTGAATCTGGAAAGGGAGATCCATAAAGCAGGAGTGGGAAAAAAAGGGACACAGAACGAACCCAGGAGAGTGACAAATGTCCATTCGGAGAAGGAGAGGCCACTGTGGATGAATTTTGCACATGGATTATCATTCGCAATGAAAACTAAACGGCAGCCGTGAGCCAGAACTCCACACCCAGGCATGAGGAGTGCTGTCAATTAGCGGTGAGTGCCAGCCATTGTCAAGAGTAAATATCATTATTTCACAGTGTCAAGGCTAATGCGTTTCATCGTGAGTTACCATGGAGACAGCAGATTCCACCCAATGTCTTTATCCATTCAGGTAGGTCACACAAATCCATTGTCAGACTCTCCTGGAAGTGAGTCCTCTCACTGTCAGATAACAAGGCTTCCTGAATTCCAGCAAGGAATCCTGGCACATAGGAAGCTCTACAACAGGTTGTTAAAACTGCCTAGTACATCTCTGGCACCAGCCTACTTGCCTCAAGGATATATCTACAGAGAGGTACTGGAAAAGGCCAGTAGCATCATGAAGGATCCTACACACTCTCCTCATGGACTGTTTGTCCCAGTTCCGTCAGGCAGGAGGCTACGCCAGGGCCACCAGACTCAAAAATAGTTACTTCCCCTAAACCATCAGGCTGATTAACACCTCCTCCCATTAACTTATTCCTCCCCCCACCCCCGCACCATCCCAACACAGCCTAGTGTCCCTTTATGTACATGCAATCAGTCTACGTACTTAAACTCAAACAACAGAAAATCTGCAGACGCTGGAAATCCAAGAACCACACACAAAATGCTGGAGGAACTCAGCAGGCCAGGTAGTATCCATGGAAAAGAGTAAACATGACGTTTCGGACCAAGACCCTTCTTCAGGTCCTCTCACACAAAGTCAGCAAGACTAAGGAGACGATTATTGATCCATGAGCCAGTCCTCATCAGGGGATCAGAGGTGGAGAAGATCAGCAATTTTAAATTTCTCGGTGTTATCATATGAGAGGACCTGTCCTGGGCCCAGCACGTAATCTCCATAACAAAAGAAGCACGGCAGCGCCTCTGACTACTTAGAAGTTTGCGAAGATTTGGCATGTCATCCGAAACTGACAAACTTCTGTAGATGTGTGATGGAGAGTATATTGACTGGTTGCACCATGCCCTGGTTTGGAACCACCAATGCCCTTGTATGGCAAAGCCTACAAAAAGTAGTGGATACGGCCCAGTCCATCACGGTAAAGCCCTCCCCACCACTGAGCACATCTACATGGGAGCACTGTCGCAGGAAAGCAGCTTCCATCGCCAAGGACCCCCACCACCCAGGACATGCTCTCTTCTCGCTGCTGCCATCGGGAAGAAGGTACAGGAGTCTCAGGACCCACACTGAGGAACTCTGAAACAGCTGTTACCCCTCAGCTGTCAGGCTCTTGAACCAGGGGGGATAACTTCACCCAACTTCACTCACCCCATCACAGAACTGTTCACACAACCTATGTCCTCACTTTCAAGGATTCTTCTTCTCATGTTCTCAATATTGACTATTGATTGATTGAATGAGATACAGAGCAGAATAGGCCCTTCTGGCCCTTCAAGTCATGCCACCCGTCAATCCCCCAATTTAATCCTAGCCTGATCATGGGACAATTTGCAATGACTAATTATCCTACCAACCGGTACATATTTGGACAGTGGGAGGGAGCCAAAACATCCAGAGGAAATCCACGTGATCACTGGAGAATGTACAAACTCCTTACAGACAGTGGCAGGAATTGAACCTGGGTCACCAGTACTCTAAAGCGTTATGCTGACCACTATGCTACTGTGCCACCCCAGATATTCTTCTTATTATTATTTCTTAATTTTTTCTCTTTCTTTTTGTTTTTTCAGTTTTTTTGTACATTGGTTGTTTGTCCATCCTATTGAGTGCAGCCTTTCATTGACCCTATTGTATTTCTTGTATTTACTGTGAGAAAGTGAATCTCAGCGTTCTATATATGGTGACATACACTGTATGTGCTTTGTAATAAATTTACTTTGAAATTTGAACTTTTTACACTGCATTAGATCTGGAGTAACGATCATTTTGTTCCCCTTTAAACTCGTGAAGAATGACGATAAATAATCTTGGATCTTGACTTCTCTTCTTTCTTTCCAGTCCTGATGAAGGGTCTCGGCTCCAAACATCTGCAGTTTACTCTTTTCCAATAACGCTGCCTGATCTGCTGAGTTCCTCCAGCATCTTGTGTGTGTTGCCCTGAATCTTGAAAACACTACAGTAACGTTGATGTTGGTTTGATATTCCGCACTGGCTGTGTGAGCTCCCATGGGTGATGACAGGAAACCTGTGTGGGAGAGTTTTGAAAAGTAGGAAACCCATTGCACTGGGGAAGTTCCACTCTCTCGACTTCAGACGCCCAGGGCCAGAGGGACAAACAAGCAACAACAAACTGGGGTCTTCCTTGGTTGCCTGGATGACCATGACATCTTCTGTGCCTTGTCGTGTCCTTCACTCTCCATGGAGTTGGATCTCACTGTAGATCTCATCCACCCAGTCGTATGCTAGGACATGAACGTCCCTGTCCCTCCGGGCTGAGAAGCCACCAGCTACCCTCCCTGGTTTAGCCCATGGCACGGTTTTGGAAAATGACAAGGCTCTCCCAATCCAAAATCTAGATCAAAACACAAAACTCCCATGATCAGCTCACTTACTTCCGTATTGATGGTGGGATCTTGCTGTGTGGCCACACTGCCCTCTTCAGGTAAAAGAGTGAAACAGCACAGAAATAGGCCCTACGGTCCACAGTGGCCATGCCGCCTATTGTATCTGTTAATCCCACTTAGGAACATTAGGCCATAGTATTATAGAGGAGTGGAAAAGAGAGGAAGGAAAGGTGAAGAATTGGCTCCTTCTTCAGTCCTTCGACCTTCCCATCTATCACTTCCCAGATTCTTCCTTCAACCCCCCCCCTGCCATATTCCCATCACCTGGTCTCACCGATCACCTGCCAGCTGGTTCTCCTTCTCTTCCCTACCTTCTTACTCAGGCACCCTCTTCCTTCCTTTCCAGTCCTGATGAAGAGAATCAGCCCAATGTGTCAACTGTTTATAGATACTGCCTTAACTTGCTGAGATCCCCCAGCATTTTAGGTACATTGCCGAAGGATAAACACCTTGTCTTGAAGATGACTTTGCTGCACACCTACACTGGGATTGCTATTTCCTTCTAAGCTTTCTTGAAACCGTTGCCACCACTAAGGAAATCTTCAAAAGGCAATTCCTCAAAATGGCAGCATCCATCAAGAAGGACCCCCACCACCCAGGAGATGCCCTCGTCTCATTATTACCATCAGGGAAGAGGTACAGGAACCAGAATACACACACTCAAGTGTAACTCTCGCTTCAGCTAGCGGCTTAATATAGGGGGTGATAGCCCCCCGGACTGGCCAGACTTAAGAAATCTTGTGTGGGTGGATGCTGCATGATGTGTTCCCCTGTTACAAATCAGTACCCCGAAATAACAAGCAGTACACAATATGTGATTAAACGATTAAGCTTTATAATTCTTACTTTGACTATATGGTTAGTAAAGAAATGAAAAAAAGGAAAAAAAGGGGCCCAATCTTATGAAACAGTCTATTAGGCAATGTTGGAGCTCACTGATAAGTCGATTACTCACCATCAACCTCCTCCGATCGTCGCTGCCCTTCAGACCCTCGCTCTAAGTCCACCCCGTCCAGTGGTCTACCAAATCTCTCCATTCGCGTCTTCTCTCCTCATCTCTCCCCAGCAAAAGACCGCGAGAAATCCCCCTCCAGATTCACAAGACAGAGCAACAATCTCATATTAGCTAACATGCATACCCACTGTCCTGTTATCTCCAGCCATAACCCAAACATTGCTGCTACAGAGAAACTGTTACCTCAGCAGTGACCATTACAGAGAAGCCCTTACATTAGCAGTGAATCCTTACAGCGCGTTACACAAGGTTTTAGGAACAGCTTCTTCCTCTCCATCATCAGAATTCTGAATGGTCCATGAACCTAGGAACACTACCTCACTAACACAGGAGATTCTGCAGATGCTGGAAATCCAGATCAACACACAAAAAATGCAGGGGGATCTCAGCAGGTCAGGCAGCATCTATGGAAATGAATAAACAGTCGACGTTTCAGGCCGAGACCCTTCATCTGGACTGGAAAGGAAGAGGGAAGAAGCCAGAGAGTGCGCTCCCTTCATCTAGACCACAGAGTAGATCAGTGCCTGTAAGGGCACTGTGCCCACTGACCGTGAGCAATGTCACAGGGCTGGGTCAAAATCTGACTCAGCTGTGTTACAGATGAAAAATACAGCAAAGTTCCCCACCTGCCCCAGTCCTTTAGCTGACGTTCATCACTCAACCTAGGTATTGATCTTAATAGGATCTTCCTTTGCAAGATCTGCCTATCTCATCAGAGAGGGCACTCTACAAGCACGTCACTGACAGTACAGCTGCTTCAGGATTTTTCAGGACTCCGTAACAGTCCATCAGCAGGTTCCTTCAATCGTCTCTTTGATGATAAAACTGTGACGTGTTTCTCCTACGCAGCTGGAGAGGTGAATTAAGGACACCTAGTTTTAAGGCTCTCAGTCCGGGGCACCATCTAAACCATGAATGTTTGTCTGCCTTGTAAGACATCCCAAGCAGTGTCTTATGAGGTTATTCTGGATGGGAGCCGGATACGTTCTGAGGAGGTGCTGGCTTTGCCTGGTCAGTGTATTCAGCTTATGATATTGGAGAGGGTCCAGAGGAGGTTCACAAGAATGATCCCAGGAATGAAAGGGTTAACATATGAGGAACGCTTCATAACTCTGGGCTTGTAGTCACCGGATTTTAGAAGAATAAGTGGTGATCTCATTACAACCTATCAAATATTGAAAGGTCTGGCTAAAGTGGATGTGGAGAAGATGTTTCCTATATCGAGTGAGTCTAGGACCAGAGGGAACAGCCTCAGAACTGAGGGACATCCATGTAGGACAGAGATGAAAAATTTCTTTCACCAGACAATAGTGAATTTGTGGAATTCATTGCCACAGACGGCTGTGAAGGCCAAGTCATTGAGTATACTTAAAGTGGAAGTTGATAGGTTCTCGATTAATCGGGGTGTCAAGGGTTACGGGAGAAGACGGGAGAATGGGGTTGACAGGGATGATAAATCAGACATGATGCAATGGTAGTGGAGACTCGATAGGCCGAACGGCCTAATTATGCTCCTATGTCTTCTGAGCTTATCACAGCGCGAGAGGTAATGATGAGCTAATCTGACAATTCTAGCAGCAGACTATCCAAACGGAGCCAATAATGTGCAGTTGATGGAGAAATACAGTCGTTGTTTCTTGCCTTTGCAGCTGTTCGAACCTTCGGGCTGAGCTAAATCACTCACAGTCAGCAGATGCTTCAAGCCAGATGAATGGGCACCTAACGCACCAAACCAGAATCAGGCTTATTATCACTGACAAGTGTCCTGAAAGTTTTTACTCTATGGCAGCAATACAATGCAATACATAATATGCCATAAGTTACAATGAGAATTGTGCACAAAAATTAAATAAATACTGCAAAAGCAGTGAAGTAACGTCCGTGGGTTCATGAACCGTTCGGAGATCTGATGGCAGAGGGGAAAAAGCTATTCCTAAAACACTGTGTGTGTATCTTCAGACTCCTGCAGCTCCTCCGTGATGGTAGCAATGAGACGGGGGCACGTCCTGGGTGATGGTGGGATCCTTGATGATGAGTGCCACCTCGCTGAGGCGTTGCCTTTTGAAGGTCTCCTGGATGCTGGTGAGGCTGGTGCCCGTCTTGGAGCTGGTTGAGTTTCCAACTTTCTGCAGCTTTTTCCGATCCTGTGCGGTGGCCCCTCCGCACCAGACGGTGATGCAGCCAGTTAGAATGCTCTCCATGAGACAGCGGCACAAATTTGCCAGAGTCTTTGGTGACTTACCGACTCTCCTCAAACTCTAATGAACTATAGCCACAGTCATGCCTTCTTTATAATTGCATCAATATACTGAGCCCAGCATAGGTCTTCAGTGATGTGGACCCCCAGGAACTCTTTCCACTGCGGATCACTCGATGAGGACTGGTGTGTCTTCCCTCATCTTCCCCCTGCAGAAGTCCACAACCAATTCCTTGGTCTTACTGACGTTGAGCACGTGGTTGTTGTTGTGGACTGATCTGTTCACCTCAGTCACAGAACCAGCTGCATTTCAGTGTGCAAAGCGGAATTAGACCTAAGACAGGGGTGACACAGGTTCAATCCCGACCTTGGGCACTGTCTGCGTGGAGTCTGCACGTCCTCCTCTGTGAACTTGCGGGTCTCCTCCCAGTAGTCCATTTTCAAACCCCCCCCCCCCATCCCAATGGCGGGTTAATTACCCTACTGCGTAGGCAGTTACGGAACAAGCTGCCAAAGGAAGTGGTTGAGGTGGGAAAGGTAACAAATTGCAGAAGGTGCTTGGATGGGTCCCAGCACTCCGAGCAGGAGATCCCCGGCGCAGCCCTCTCCCCTGCGTACCAGACCGTAGATCGGGAGCCGGGGACTGAAGTGTAACCAGAACTTGAGGAGCAGCCCCTTCAGGTATTTAAATACACTCATGGAACACTGACTTCTCATGGCCACAGGAAGGACAGGTGGCTGGGTAGTCAGAGACGAGATTGAAAAACCCATTACACGGCACAGCTCTGTGCAACACTTCATATGATGAAAGACTGGATCGACTAGGCTTATACTCTCTGGAATTTAGGAGATTGAGGGGGGATCTGGTTGAAACGTATAAAATTCTAAAGGGATTGGACAGGCTAGATGCAGGAAGATTGTTCCCGATGTTGGGGAAGTCCAGAACGAGGGGTCACAGTTTGAGGATAAAGGGGAAACCTTTTAGGACTGAGATGAGGAAAAACTTCTTCACACAGAGAGTGGTGAGTCTGTGGAATTCTCTGCCATGAGGCCAGTTCATTGGCTATATTTAAGAGGGAGTTGGATAAGGCCCTTGTGGCTACGGGGATCAGCGGGTATGGAGAGAAGGCAGGTACAGGGTTCTGAGTTGGATGATCAGCCATGATCATACTGAATGGCGGTGCAGGCTCGAAGGGCCGAATGGCCTACTCCTGCACCTATTTTCTACGTTTCTATGTAATACTTCCACTATCACTAGACTTAAAGGGGGTAACAGGATTAAACAAGCAATTAGAGTCCAGTGACTGAAATTACAGAGGACTCACTTAGGATCTACCATAGATTCTCTCTGCTACCCCCACGTTGGTGTTTGTGGCATCTTGCTTTGCACAAAATAGGCCACAGTGGCGGGGCAGCGTGGTAGTGGTTGGCATGATGCCAATACAGTGCCGAGTTCAATCTTGCCGTTGTCTGTAAGGAGTTTGTACCCTCTCCCCGTGACCACACCGGTTTCCTCGGGGTGCTCTGATTTCCCCCCAATTTCCAAAGACGCACAGGTTGGTAGGATAATTGGTCACATGTTTCTACATGTTTTATACACCTTACACATCTCTACCAAAGGAGGTGTAAGGTGCTCCTTCCTCTGCTAGCCTACAGGTCACCCTTGGGTGAGGTGTGGCACCTGCTTAGCCCCTCTGCCCCCTCTCAATCAGGGTCACATGAAGCCATGGGATCAGCTGGTGGACGGTCGTACGAGCAGCCGGTGCAGATCACAAGTCCTGGGTATGTGGCCACTGACACCAGGCAGACAATCTCTGACGAGTATTGACCATGGCTGGGGTCACCCATCTGGGAAAGACACCGCCCAGAAGAAGGCAATGGCAAACCACTTCTGGAGAAAATTTTGCCCAGAACAATCGTGGTCACGGACAGAGAAAAAAGTGAGAACAACGACATGAAGGGGGGGGGGGCTTCCCCACAGGCAGGTTAAAGATGGATGGACGATCATGATCACCCACGTCAGACGACACAGCACGTAATGATGAAGATGAGGTGTTATTGCGTGTTGTGGGCTTGTTACCGTGCTGGTTCTCTCATTTAAAAAGTGAACAAAAATAAACTTGGGTCCACAGATCTCTACGAGTCTGCTGGGGTAGTTGAAGGCACAATGTCTGCGAGTTCACGTCCAAATCCGAGTCCGCTGCGGGTCAGAGGCTGAAGGAGGTAACCTGTCTTGGGGTTAGAGGGTTGTACGTGGGTCGGGGTGGGGGGAACGAGGTTTGTTGTGCTGTTGTTGTTTTGTTGCGTTCTGTGTTGTGTTACTGAGCATTGTGGGTACAGGAATGTAGGGCGACACTTGCGGGCTGCCCCCAGCACATCTTTGGGTGTGATGGTTATTAACACAGGTGAGACATTTCACGGTATGTTTCGATGTACGCGTGACAAATAAACTTGAATCTCGAAGTCTGACTGTGTTTGAAAGCCACCAAAACCCGCAGAGGTTGTAAATGTTGCTAAATAAATGCAGGGGCTTCGATAACAACACATTAAACAGCAGAGGAAGGCCTCGGACCGAAACGTTGAATCCGTAGATGCCGCCTGGCCAGCTGAGTTCCTCCAGTGTTTTGTGTGTGTTGTGAAGACTAGGCATGCTGGAGCTGAGTCTCCAGGTTCAGCTCTCAGACATGGTGGCTTTTTTATGTAAATAAATGTTTTTTTGCCCTCAGAACCTGAGCAACAGATTAAGGGCCATAATTGGTCAGTAGGTAGGCAGGATATTTAATGGAACATTAGTACTGATGTCTGTGTTGTTCATCGCTCGGAAGCCTGATCTCCTGAGAGGCCAAAGGGACTTAAAGGCAGCCTGTGCCCCTGAGAGGGCAGGTGCGCTGTGA